>NC_088871.1:34883304-35006240 GCF_032884065.1 Artemia franciscana
TAGTATTGATGGTAGAACAGGGTATTTCCCTTTTACTTACGTCCAGATTATTGTTCCACTCCCATAGGCTCAATCTTATAATGTTTAATCCCTCTCCCTGGAAACCCAATGTTGTTTCTGATATTTCACTTAATGTTGAATTAATAAAATGTCAGTATTATTATTAATAGCTTTATAATCATGACTCTTTCTTTTAAGAATTCCAAATAAACAAGATAAATTTTGAATTTAATTTGCCTCATAGACGTAATCAGGATTAAATTATGTGGAGGGTTAGATCATTGCCGTAACTATAATTATGTAAAGATTGTATTAAAAATGGTATTTTAAAGCCAAGCTTTGACAGAAGATGATAATTTTTTTTTAAGTAAAAGTGGCGTCGTGGAGTGAATTCCAGGTAGTTGGCATGATTGAAGAAGAGGCTCTTTAAAGTCTTCATTAAAAATCTATAGAAAAGAAATAAAAGCAATTCGGGCAATGCTTATCTTTGAAGAACAAAGATATTAAATTTTCTGCCGCCTGGAGAACCGAATTTTGTCAATCGGGGAATCGAATTTTTCATTTCTGATCCAAACCTGAGGCGAACCAAATACTTTCCCGCTTATTAATATTTTTTGCCAGATGGAGAACCGAATTTTGCCAATCAGGAAATCGAATTTTTCATTTCTGAGCGAACCAAATACTTTCCCGCTTATTGATATTTTTTGCCAGCTGGAGAACCGAATTTTGCCAGCGGGGAAATCGAATTTTTCATTTCTGATCCAAACATGAAGCGAACAAAATACTTTCCCGCATGTTAATATATTTTCATTATCTGATCGAAACCCGGCAGTGAAATATATATCTTATCAGAAATAAGTTTCAGGACTAAATTATCATACAAGTCAGGGATAGAAATAGCCTAGGATTTTTCCAAAAATTTGTCAGGTTTAATGATTTGTATTAATTTTAGCGATAATTTGTCACCAATAATTGGCTCATGATATAATTTTATTAAAAAAAGCAGATTTTTTAAAGCCCTGGTTTTGCCCCCCCCCCCCCCATTTTGGTACTTATTTCATCAATCATTGGCTCATAGGGCTGATTTTTTGAAGAAAAAAAAAATCGCTGTTTTTTTTTCAAAAAATATATCCATATATCCAGGAATGATATTACACTATTACACAATAAAAAATTAAAAATTGGAGGGTCAGTTGGGACTAGGAGTTGCCTCTCCTCCCTTCTTGCTTAATTTTTTTTTGACTTTCTGTTGAAAAATACCTTTATTTGTGTTTTAAAAAAAAGGTATAAAAAAAATTAAATTTTGTCCCCTAGATTTTTAGAAATAAAAATCAAGTGGCAACATTCTTGTGAAATGGTGAAGCTGCTTGAAATATTGTTTTTTGCTTGATTTAATAAACAGGTGCACTGATATATGTTTTATAAGTTACAAACGAATTTTGTTTTCTCATGAGGTTGGTTTCAAATCAATTTCCATACCGAACATCAAAACTTAAGAAAAATCAGATGCAAAGTTTTAGCGTTGCCTTTAGTAAAGAGCCATAGCGCTTCAATGTATTATTTTATTCCATAACTGCTTCATATGGAACGGGTTGTTGTACAAAGTTTGCAAGGGGCTAATTCGATTGAAAATTGAAAGTTCTAGTGCTCTTTTTAAGAGTCAAAAATGATTGGAGGGTAATCAGTCCCCTTCCCTCACCCATTTTAGCTATTCTCCCACGAAAGACATCTGATATAAATTTTGAGATAGCCATTCTGTTCAAAATGGCACTCGAGGGTTCCGCCTACAAATTTACTGGGTGCTGATCCTTTTCCGTTTAGTTAACCATTTAAACCTATTTAAATGTGCAACAAGGCTGTTTATAGTATTTCATGGGATGTTTAGAGTTCTGGTTTATTTATATTATATTACCGTGTTAATTTGTTTTGATAAATTGGGGCCCTGGGCTTCAGCCCTGTAATTCGGCCCTTTTAAGGATGCTTACAGCAGTCTGAGATAAATAAAATATATATAAATAAGGGTATGATATAATAATGAAAAGGCAATCTGAATCCCTTCCTCCTTCCTGATTACGCCTATGTTTAGCCTTTTAACATTTCTTTATCATAGGCAATAATTTAAATGTTGCTTTTTTCACTTAAATTTCTTTAAGTGTGAAGTTGTTTTTCGTCTTTCAAGTATAATGGCCTCTCTGAATGCCAAGTTGAGATTGTGAATATTTTAATGTTAAATATCCGTATAAGAAATTATGTGCTTTATGGGAAAAGTGTATAAGCTAAAAAGTATATAAGTTTTTCTGACACTTATACACTTTATCTGATACTAAAATCGGTATTCTGACTCGATACCGAATTTGTTTCATGGTCAGGCTCTGTTATGAATGTACGTGTGTCGTTCAATTAATATACACCCAATTTTATTTTTACATTGTCGCCATTGGAATTCAAAAGGTGATAAATTACGAAATATAAGTTTATAGGAGTTTGAAAAAACAAAGAATGGTTTTAGATCATAACCTAACAACCCAGTCATGGAAAAGAGAGGTTTATTTCAGGCTGAGCCTGAGAGCTGAACTGGTACTTATTTAATTCGAAGGAGTTCTAGTCGCTTGGAATAAAGTCTTGGAGTTACAAGCTGTGATTTATGAAAAATCTGATGATTGAAATGCGATTCTAGAGAAATGTTTATGGCATTAACATATTGAAAAGGAAAAGTTTTTGAGCAACTCAATGTGAAGCGATTTTCGAAACTCAAAGTAGCTTAAGTCCGCTCTCTTAATACTACAAGAGTGAGTGGCGGAGCTGAATAATGCAACTTCTATGGGGATTTTTTTTCTAGTTTGAGTTTTGTTCCTAGTAAATTTCGGTGCAAAATTGGAGTATAAACCTCAATTTGACGACAAATCTCAAATTACGCCATTTAATAGTGTGATCAAGTATTGGTATTCTTATTCTGTTTTTGTAATAACTTTTTTGTGTTTTTTTTTTCTACTTTTCTTTTATATATGGTTATGCATGTAATAGTCGCGCAGAAGTTTTATTTTATTTAATTAGTTAATTAGAAAAGAAAACTTTGAAATGTTGTGCTATCGATAATTGAATGGCATAATTTATATACCAGTCCATTTCATATCCATCAGATTACTAATTTTATCATATCTTCTCGTTTTTAACGTTGAGTTAAAAATTTTAAGCAAAACGTCGAATGCCAACTTATAGTTCAGTTATAAAAGTGTGCTTGAAGGTATATTGTCTTGTATTGAAGTAATCGATGTTTATTTTTATGCTTAATGGTACCCGATTCTCGCTCTTAATTTTATACAAACATGTAAAAACAAAATTGGGTGTATTGTTCTTGTATGTTTTGGAGTCAGATGATTTCGATAAATTTTGGTTAAAAATTATGATTGACACTATGTATCTCGGACTGTTTGATTTTTGTTTCAGCTTGCATATAACTCAATGATAAATTTTCCAGTTAGGTTTATGTAACCCTTTTTCCCTTCTTATTTTTAGAGGCCTCTCAACCAATAGTTCTTTTTAAATAACGATAAAATGTCACTGAGACATTTTGAAACACGTAAATCAGGCTTCTTTTAATAAAACGCCATATTTCATGATGATAAGAAACATATCATAAGATATGTACGTTCCAAAAAGTAAGAATTCAAACAATATGTAGAACTACAATGGTTCAGTTTATGCAGAATCCACGTTTCACCTTATTTAAAATTCACGCTAGAAATGCAAATAAATGATCCCCATCTCTTCCAGATTAGATTTTCACGTTAAGCTTTTGTTGTTATTGTTGCAGATTAATCACCTTATGTAAGCATTTAAAACAATGCTTGCATACCTAATGAATAACAATCACGTTGATAAATCTGGTTTTCTTGTTTTCGGCATTTTAATTTTCTGGTAGTCTGCATTTCAATTAGGCCGTTTGTTGCATCTACGATTGGTACGTTTTGCTATTTATTTTAAGATTCTACTAAAAGTAAGATAAATTGACTCGTCGACTGCAGTCCTAGCACTTAACAGCGTATTTCAAGAAACTGTATCTTCTGGGGAATCTTCCCTAGTTATGGAAAAATTTACTTAACTCAGACTGTGAAGGTTTAAATGGGTAAATTCTATATAAAAATATTTTTTTAATATCTTTCGGGGAAAAGTATAACTGTTATCTAAATCGGTATTAAACTTGTGCCTTTTGACTCAATAATATTTTTCACAGTAAGACTCAGTCTTGAATTTTTGTTTGTTGAAAAATTATATGCAGGCAAAAAATATCAAAAACTAAATAATACACTTTCTAATCTATTTTGCACTACGGCCGTGTTAGTATAAGTTGTTAGTATATAATCAATGTTTTCAGTACAATTTTGTTACTGAGAAATAGGCTAGATTTTTTCCTTTGATATTAAAAGGTGTATAAAAACACCAGAATTAACCTATGTCTTTTATGCTAAGCAAGGCAGAATTTTAAGTCAGGTATAATTGCTGTATGTGTGTTAGCTTTGAAATCTGGTCAGTAAATAATACCTTTCAAGTAGAGTGAATGAATGTGGCTATTCAAACTAAATCACTTTCGTAAATTGTTTAAGGTTTAAAGTTATATATGCCGGAATTTGCCCTATTTACCCACTGATTTGACTGTTCAGTCAAACCCAAGGCTTTCTCCTTTTCAATACGTCCTATTCAAAATTTGGTAACCGCTCGATATATTTTGGTGACTTTATTTTTCTAGTATAACTTTCAACTCTTTTTTCTTTTTCACTTAACGTATTTTGGTCTTATGTCTTCGATTTAAGGCTGATATGAGTCGAAGATAATTCTCGTTTACTTATATAATAAAACGGGATCGAATTTTTTTTGGAGGGAGGGGGTGGCAACGACCGATATTCATACTGGATGGTGGTGAGATTGTAAAAAAAAAGATCAATGTTTGCACTGCTTCAAGACAACCTTTCCCTTTTGACACATTTTGATAAAAATTTTCATTTACCTTCAGGGGGCGGAATTAAGATCTCTGACGAACGCTGTCCATACATTAAAGTTCATACATTGTTTTTAAAAGAGTCAATAGCTGAGAAGCGCTAATATTAGTTTTTGATTAGAAAACAAAATAAAAACCGAATTGGTTTTCATCCAAAATATATAAATCGAACTCGAAATGTTTGTTGTATTTCGAGGCTTGTGGAAAGCGTAAACCTGACTATGCGAATGTATGGGTGTCGCTACGCAGTTACATTCGGCTTGAAGCCAATTATTAACTAGTTTTTTTTAGAAATTTATAGGTCATGTCCATGTAAGCTGGTTCATCTTCCAAATTTTCATTATGGGAAAGGGCTCTGGTAAATTTGGTCGAAATTTTAGGAGGAAATCTGAAAATGCGCATTTTTCTGGTCTTTATTTTTGTGTTTCTTGCTTCTTGCACCAGAAGTCCCTCCTCTGGCATTGCCTCCACCTTAAGTTTTACGGTTTTTCAAAGTAATGTAAACATTTCATTATTCTTTTTTTCATGAAATTTTAGGAGATTTAAGAATGAATGCTGTTTGCTCTTTCTTTTTCTACCGGATTCATTATTTCAGAATTATTACAGATGTACTTAAAATAGTAGTTTAAATAATAATTTACTACTTGTGTGTATTTGTGTACGGTTTTGTCATGTAAAGTTATTGACAGCTTTGTTAGATCTTGAAATGAATTGTTTTCTTTTTCTTTATGCTTAGTATATTTCAATTGTGTTTTTTTGCCATTAAAATAGATCCTTATCACTGTTGTTTTATTCATATAATTAAATGTCTCATTAACCTCATTTGTTATGCTACTGATGTGTAGTTGAGCCGAATAAGAACCCTCAACACTTCTGTTTACCGCCTATTGGCAATAAGACCTTTGCCCTAGCAGAAATCATTAGCGCTATTTAAACGTAGAGGAATTTCCATCAGAAATTAGAAGAGAAAACTAGAAAGAAATGGTTTGCATTGCGCAAATTTTGCAACGTGTAAATGGCAAAAATTTGAAAATTGAAGTATGATTAGTCAGCGGTTAAAAAAAAAATTCTAAAATAAAATCGCAACAAAGGGATATTTACCTTTACCAAACGACTGAAATGGTAATTGCAATGCAACGTTTCTCAACTAAGAATATTTTTTCTGCTTTAAGCAGGGCCGTATCCAGGGTTTTGCTCAGGGGGGGGGGGTTAACAAAAAACGCTATTAAGAAACATGCAAAAAATTTTAATCCATTTTTGTTACGTTTTTACAAGTCGGACAAACATTTCAGGGGTGAGGGGTTCAGACCCTTCCTCCCCTTGATATGGTCTTGGTCTCAAGGAAATAATTTCATTGTGTCTCATTAGGACATATAGATAATAAAAAATAGATAGATCATTTGTAATAGATTACATTATAGGACAATTCCTAAAATACTGGTATTTTGAGCGAGCGCGGCCCCAAAGCACCTGCCGCATGCCTCTACATGGTCAGCTTACCATCAATTTTTAAGCAACGACTTAAAAATTAAACAGCTATTTTTTTTTTAATCCAACTTTCATCAAACGCACATTCTCTAAATTTATGAGCAGCTTTTATAACTTTCAATGAAATTCCTCACGTTTTCCAGTTGCAAGCGAGTAACCGCCGAAGTGGAAAACCATGTCAAAACTAAGAGTTCGGCGGTACTGTGTGTAAATGTCTTTGTTTGTAAATCTAAAGGAGGTTATATAATATATATATATATATATATATATATATATATATATATATATATATATATATATATATTTATATATATATATATATACTACCGGGAGTACGGTGGCTTCGCCTCCGGTCCCCTGCACTCGGTACGTGGCTGGCTTTTCTATATAAATTTTCATTGTGGCTTGTCATCTAACCGCAGACAATTTGAGACAATTTGCTGTCTTTTCATACTAATTCTTTTCAAAGATATTTGATTATTAAAGCAAGTCCGATCATTTTTGCAATTACCAGCCGCCGGGCCCCGGCACGCGGCAGGCTTCTATATGTGAATTCTCATTGTCGTTTGTCTTAGCATATGCGGTTATTGTCTGCGGATAGCCGTGGACGATTTGCTGTCTTTTCAAAGATATTTAATTATTAAAGCAAGTCCGATTTCTTCAAAGCTCATTGTAGAAATCATTTGAGCTACAAAGCTCATTTGTCATTGGCTTCAACCAGGGGTGTAGCTACAATATTTCTATTGGAGGGAGCAAGAGGGGTTAATATTGGAGTAGGTGATATCCAAGCGGTAGTGCAGACAAGTAACTATTTAACAAGCATGCTACTTGATGAATTTAAAAAACATTATGAACCATAAACACATTAAACAATCATAAACACAAGTGCTGGTGCTTGACTTTTACTAAAATTGTCAGTAATGAGCTGCTGCAGGCAACAGTAATATAGGGTAAACACGCTTTCTGGTGGACGAAGGTAAATGTCGCATACACTCGGCTTTTTTCAACCAGATTCACCACTAATGCAACACTGCATACCCTCCTTCACTTCCCCCACGCCCAGAACAAGAGGCTCGATCTCACAATTGAGCCAAGCTCTACTCTAATAGCCACGGGTATCGTGCTATTCATTTGCTCGTAATTTTGAATAGATTTTGACTGTAAGATTTAATTTGTTTTACTAAACTTTTAATATACATGATTTATTGAACTATTATGTATGATTTTTTATTAAATTGATTCGTTTGTGGGTTCGCTGATTTATATTAATAAATAAGCATTGATATTAGCGGGCCAAATAAAGCCGAAACAAAAATCTTAGGCAGCGCAATAGCGCTGTCTAAGACGTCTATGTATAAAAGTTACAAAGAGGAAGGTAGTTTTAGGGCTGTCTTAGGCAGCGCAATAGCGCTGTCTAAGTAGAGATCCAGGATAAATCAAAGTATTACCAGATATTGTGTAACATAATATTGTAACATATTCCTCAGATTTAAATAAAAACCTTATTTTAAATTTGAAAGTATTTGAAAAATCAAGTTAGAATTATTAACTTATCCGTTGGGCATTGTTTGACAAAGAATGTCCAAAAAATCTGAACAATTGTTGACTTCATTGCGGCAGAAACCTAAAATTAATTAAAAATTGCAAGGGATGGCAATTGGAAAAGAGCTGAATCCTAGAGGTTGAAAACTACCTTCCTCTTTGTAACTTTTATACATAGACGCAGTATTATACATGGTGTTATACATAGACGCAGTTTTACATTTATGGGTTAGTATGCTAATCTGGATCAACACTTATTAGGCGTTTCAATTACAAATGAGAGGATTTACAGCTAAATTGGAGTTTTGGTTTAAATATTGGAAGTATAGAAGTTAAACAATTAAATGATTTCTGCAGCGGGTCCCTCTACCAAATTCCATAACCGAATTACAACCGATTTGACCTATCAAACTATAGTACAAACATCGTTATAAAAGGATTAAATCTTTAAATCTTCTTTTTCAATGATTTCTCTTTCATTCAGGAATTCTTATTTTTCAATGATTCCATTTCTGTCCTATTTGCAGATGTAGAGGGTGTATTCATTTCCACTTTTAAAAGTTGTTAAACAAGAAAATCTAATCTTGAACTCATAGATTTTAGGAAGTAAAAGCACCTAGAATATCAGGGAAAAAATTAGCCTCAGCAAATGTGGCGAAACAGAAAGCATAGAACATTTTTCAATTTTTTCATGAACTAGGCCCACATTTTTTCTTGATGACAAGGCTTCAACGGCATTATATTTGGAAAAATATTAATGTGGGACATACTATGAAGCGTGGTGGACCACTACTTTTTTCTCGTTTTCCTTATGTTAAAAGCGAGAGCGGATTAATTTGATACTAAAATAATTCGATACTAAATGACGCTAAAAACGAGCAACAGTTTTAAAGCTACTTAATAAATTGTAGTTTTTTCCAAATTACTGCCCCCCCCCCCTCAATGATGCCCCTGGCCTGAAGTTGTCATGCCTATTTAGCTCAATCAGAAACTGATAACAGAGAAAATTCTTTCGCCCTCGAGGAAACAAAACAACCAACACCATCTAATATTGCGCATTAATATCTGAGTAGATTATACGAATAAAATATCTGCTGTGTTAGTTTCATTTGTTTAATTTTCTACTATTATTTTACCTTATGCCGGACAAAAAGACCCACTTTTACCGGAAAGGTACTCTAATTTTTTTTTTTTTTTTTTTTTTTTTTTTTTTTTTTTTTTTTTTTTTTTTTTTTTTTAATTGGCTTGGTTTCTGTATGTGTTCCTAGTATGACAGTTTATTAAAAAGCGGATTATTAATACTTCGGTTATCATGGACCACGGTTTGCGCTTTACTAGGTTGCAGCTAGCCTACTGTTAAAGCTATGATGTTCAAATGCTTGGTTCGTAATTGTTGTTTTTTTTTTTATCTCAACTGTTCTAAAAATATTTCCCTTATGTTAAGATTTCCATTTTAAAAAACTAAGATTAGAAAGCATGCAACGACAGGTATGGACATGCGGACGTGTTTGGGGGCAGGGGATCAATTTAAAACGATAGGTTATGTGGAAAGTAGTAAAACTTTTTCGTGCACCCACATCCTTGTGTACACGTCTGGTCAAATGTAAGGGCGGAGGTAAAGAAACTGCTTTTTCGAATTGCCATAAACTGCCATGAACTCTATCCTGTAGCAGAAAAGTTCAGGACAGGAGATTTCAGCTCTATTTTGCCTTTGAACTGTGAAGACATAAACTGGGTTTAATATTGCATTTAATCAGACTCAATGGCAAGTGAAATTACTGCGAAGCACTACTTTGGTTTTTGAACGCCGTTAAAATCCCTGCCAAATTAGCAATTATTTAACTAGAAAAAAAAAAATCTAAACTCTAACTTGAGCGAGTAGAAGAAGGGCGTTTACCTAACACAAGCGTCCATGTACCAGCAGGCCCCATAGTGCGGGGAGTTGACTCACTTTTTGGTGAGGGGAACTGCTGCTTCCTTCGTCAATCAGAATTTACTCTTTCTAGGAATTATATTTTCTCCAACAACTATTGTGGTCACATTACGATGGATTTTGTGGCGCTATTGATGAATTGGTGTATGAGTCACCTGTATTGAACTTTTTTCAATGGTAAATTCAGAATAAGATTGATCGTAAATTAACAATGAAAGTTGGCTCAAAGTGGAAGCTCTTAAAGTTGCGATTGATATTTGTAAAGATGTGCTTAACATCAAATTTCTGTAGAAGCGTAGGGGCACACTGCAGACGGCAATTTATATGGTTGACATGTAAACAGATAGACGAGCTAAAGAATTTCAAACACCTCCTTTCGTGGTTTTCAATTCTTTGGATGTGCAGATGCTTCCAAGCAAGCCCAGTACTATCATATTCAAACAGTTCGTGGTAACGAACTGTAAAAAGAATTGGATTTTTATGCTGATTTTAAATATATAAGTTTCATCAAATCTAGTCTTACCCATCAAAAGTTACGAGCCCGAGAAAATTTGCCTTATTTCTGAAAATAAGTGGAAACATCTTTTAAACGTCATAGTATCTTAACGAAAATCACATCATCACATTCAGCATATCAGAGAATCCTACTGTAGAAGTTTCATGCGCCTATCTACTAAAATGTGGTATTTTGTATTTTTTGCCAGAAGACTGATCACGGGGGCGTGTTGGGGGGGGGAGGGGGTTACGTGGGATGATCTTTTCATGGGTAATTTATCACGGGGGAAGAAAAATTCCATGAAGGGGGTGCTGGATTTTCTAGTATTCTTTAAAAACAACAATGAAAAAATAAATATGAAAGTTTTTTTCAACTGGATGTAAGGAGCTGCATTAAAACTTAAAACAGACAGAAATTATTACGCATATGAGGAGGTTCATCTCCTCCTAAATACCTCGCTCTTTACGCTAAAGTATTTTTGTAATTTCAACTATCTATTCTACGACCTTTGTGGTTCAAGGGTCATTCTTAAAGAGTTGGGATAAAATTTAAGCTTTAGTGTAAAGAGCGAGGTATTGACGAGGGGGCGAACCCTCTCATATACGTAATAAAAATATACGAGCATAGAAGCTTGTTACGTAAGTTACGTATATTTATTATTAATAAAAACGTTCGTAAAAAAAAATTAAAAGTTCTAGTTGCCTTTTTAAGTAACCGAAAAATTAGAGGGAAAATAGGCCTCCTACCCCACCCCTTTTATCTCAAAATCGCCCGATCAAAACTATGAGAAAGCCATTTAGCCTAAAAAAAAATTAATATGCAAATTTCTTTTTAGATATTAGATTTTTAGATATTCTTTTTAGATTAAAAAACGTTCAAAAATTAAATAAAAAAAAAGCAAGTCTTTTCAACTGAAAGTAAGGAGTGACATTAAAACTTAAAACGAACAGAAATTACTCTGTATATGAAAGGGGCCGTTCCCTCCTAAATGCCCCAGTTTTTACGCTAAAGTTTTTATTGTTTTAAAAAGTAGAGTTGTGAGAAAGGGTCAAACTTCAGCGTAAAGAGCGGGGCGTTCAGGAGGGAACAGCCCCTTTCATATACGGAGTAGTTTCTGTTCGTTTTAATGTCGCTACCTACTTTCAGTTGAAAAAAACTTAACTAGGATCGAACGAACAGACTGCAAGCTTTTTATTTAATCTCGAGATAGAATAGTTGTGCTAGGACGCTTATCTACCTAGTTGAAAAAACGAGCCCATGCTTAGGGCACGTGATTCGAGACCAATTGTTTGGTCCACTCTTATGCAGCCGAAGCTAATAAGCTCTCTGCTTCTCCTATCTAACATATCAGTATCAGCTAGCTTGCAGTCTATTCGTTCGATCCTAGTTAAGAACGAGTTTCTGGGGATTATATACATTGACAGAGTCTAACGCTCATATTTACTCGAATCTGAACAGATTTTTATGCCCATTTTTCAAAAAAAGATTTTGTTTCAGCCGACCTACCCCCCCCCCTCGAGTCTTCTTTTCGTGATATTTCTATAGCAGCCTTTCATGCAAGGACCATAGTAATAAATCTCGTTAATATTCCCTCGTCATCTATAGCAACACGACATAGCATAACAATTCGACTGCTGAAAACCGGCAAAGCTTTCGGATTGAATGGTTTACCGACCAAGCATCTAAAATAACACTGCTTACCTTTTAAACCACCTTTCTCTTCTGTTTTCTGCAAATTCTGGAGCAATCAAGTCTTTTCTAGTTGGGTGATCTTCTGTCAGACATACGGATACGTTAACTTAACTAGGACTATCTACCAGTACATCAATGATGGATATGCAACCCGTGTGTTCAAATACTCGTGAATTTTATTTTCCTTTTCATTTATTTAATGGTCTATTTTAATTTTGTGAAGAGGATAAAAATGAATCATTATTATTACGACTAAACGTTCAAAATCAAGCACCCAAAAATACAAAACCAAGAAATATTATAACAATTACTTTATTCCGCAATACAGTAAATAAAACACATTGATCTGTATAAATTTTTTACCAATTTCTATCGCAAAGAAATAGCAGTGTACAAAGCTAGCGCTTGCTATGAACTATACTTAATACCACTTTATACAATAACACTGGACACAAAGAAGAAGAAGAAACATAACTTGTGCCGAAGAGCAGTACATATTTACAGTGGCTTTTTACAAATAAATATTTCATTAACAATCGATAATAACATTGTACTACTGCACATATCTAAAGTCGCTAAATTTTTAAAAAGTCAAAAGAAAACAAAATAGTCACGATAGTCGCCAGAAATATATGCTATATAATATAGTCATTTTAAAGGAAACAAAAATCGAAATTGCGAACGAGATCACGTGAAGCGATTTTGAACTTTAACAAAAAAAGAAGTAATTATAATAAAATAAAGCTAATCAAAACGAATGCAGTTTTCTGCAATCCAATGGATGTAACATCCACCTAATTTTTGATTTTTCAACTTCGAATTAAATTGGTAGATTCGACAGGCTAATCTAAAGTTTCATGTTCCATTAATCTTTTTAAGACCATATCTTTGATTTAGCAAAGTGGTACTGAGAACTTTAATGGAAGGTGCAAAAAGCGAAAACAATTGCAAATTGACGAATAATAGTGAACCGATATATTTGAACTTCGATAGATTCTGTCCACGTAAAATCAGCTTTTCAAATGACGATTTGTACCTCAAAACCGTGGATTAGATTATTGCAAATTCAAGAAATTTTGCAACAGTCCAAACCTCAGATTTAATCGAATCATTTCATTTCACCACGCTTCAAAATCATCGTTCATAAATAATTATTAAAATCATCAAATGGAAATAGAGTTATGGGTGTTGTTACCGCCTCTTTCCCAAAGCCGAAAGATGCATGAAATACATAAAAACACTAAAGAATTCAACCAGAGTGAGGTGTGTAAAGAGGTACAATCTTGCCTCCGATAACATATTACCTGAAAACCTCAATAGGCTAACATACGCAGTTTTTATTCTATGAAAATTTACCGCTTTGAATTCAAAACCACTCTGAAAATGAGGTAAAACAAGAAAAAATAGGTATGTTATGTTGAAAAGCTAATATGGTCGTCGAAACGTTCAAATGCGTAAATACAATTCGCTACTATGAAAAACTACGGTCCAAAGATTTAGTTTAACTAAAAAACTCGAATAACAATTTCTTTTAAAGATCATGTATATGAGTGGTGATCTTTGAGAGGAAGGAAATGACAAAATTATTCAATATTTAATCAAAAAGATGAGAAGCTGTACTAACAGGGTATTTATACTTGACAAAACTTCCATAACGAGAGCAACCTCATGAAATAAAATGTAATCACGTCGGTTTTCGTTTAGTTTTACCTGCAACATTCGGTCTTTCATTTCAACGGCATTCATTTCTTGTCGTCAACACTCCGGATAAAATCATTATTTGTGGAATAGGCTATTTTGGAAAGTTGTTTAATAAATAAAAGTGATTTCAATGAGCTGTTTCAATAATTGCTAAATTTGGACGCTTGAACCGAGTTTCTGATTTGTCAACAAGTCTAAAAGAAAAATAGTTAAGTCAGTTCAACATATTCATTGCAATTACATTAGCTGATTTCAATTTGTTTTTCTTTGGATTTCTGAAATCAGCACATCCAGGGTTGAGGAGGGCTTGCGGGTTTGAGGCTTTTCTCAAAATTTTATTTTTGTCCGACTCATAATAGTGTAACAAAAATGTAGGTTTTTTCGTACCCCCACCCCGAACAAATCCTGGATACGACGTTGTCAGCAACCTTAGTTGCACAGCTCATCAAATTCCAAACGATCAACCAGGCATGCAGGGAGCTCCCTTTGGATGGGCCATATCATTTCGGGGGAAGGGGCTCAGGTAAGAAAAAGACGTAAAACTAGGCAAATTAAGTGGAAAATATAAGACTAGCCACCCTCCTATCCATTGATCATATTGAAAAAAATTAACAAATTAATAGTATTTTGTTGGATTAGGGTTACTTTTGGGGGCCACTACTTCGACATAAATTGTTAAATAGTAAATGTGCCCCGAGGAGTCAGAATAAAAAAAAATACAACCTTTTGTTTCTACCGTCATGACAGCAATCAATAGATAGGTATATAGTTCTTAAATAAAGGTTTAAGCTTCGGAATAAAAGCCAGATTTTGAAGATTCGGTATTAAAGCCATGTCCAGTAAAATGTAACTTCTAAGATATAGCCTCCCAATCTCAAATGTCTAAAATTAAGCCACTTACTTTCATTTATAAGTTTGTAAGAACAACAAAGACTTGCAAGAAAAATCTACTATGAAAAGAATATTAATTGTCTGGTAAAAGTTAGAAGATAAATCAAACAAAATCCCGAAAACAAATACTCAACTCAGCACTATCAGCATTCATTCATCATTCCATTTTTCCTCAATACCATCATTGCTTTCAAAACCTTTATTTTTAATTCACAGGACTAAAGACCGATTTTAAGTACAGAACTTTTTTTTAGTGAAAATTAAATTTTCTTTCCATTATTGCCCAAATAAATTATACATGGAATTGTTTGCACCAGTTGTCGATGCTGGCGAGAAACTGGGGGAGATTCCTTCAAGTTAATTCACAGGTGAGGCTAATCTCGTTTAGAATTAATTGGCTACGGTATGATGTTGCTCACGACAGAAATTACCTACTTTCAGAGTTCTATAGATAGTACTATATCTTCTGAGACAATCTAGGAATTAGAATGAAGTCCATGAGTTCATTGATAAATATTTTTTTTAGCAATGTGGAGTTGACAGAGGGAGAGCCTTGTCACTTTAGAAATAACAAGGACAGAACTTTGCTCACTTTAATACTGAATATTTTAATTAAAGCTGATTATTCTCTTGGAATTCGTCGACTAGTTTTTACCTGTCAGAGTCACACGGTTATTATAAATGTAATTTATAGGAAAGAAAAAAGCGAAAAATAGAATAAAGAAGAGGATTGTCAGACAATCAGTAAACAGACAACGCAACTAGCCACAACTCATAACTGATAAAGCGAAATTTTAGAACCGATTTAAAGAAATATTAGAATTGCTCCTGATGAAGTTTAACACTTTGTCCCCAAAATACGCTCCTATGCCCATACCAGCACTTATTATTTAAACCAAGGTTTCAATTATTTAAACCAATCATATTTTTTAGTGTCGTGCCATGTTGATTAGTGAAGTCTAAAAGGCCTAGACATCAGCTTTTCAACCTGTTCCGGTTAAAAATTTAAGTTTATTAAAATTTATATATAGTTGATTTTGTGACTACCGAAAACGGACTGAAAATGCTATAGTATAGTTAAAATAAATACTGCTACCAACAATGGACTGCCGCACATACGCAAGGGGGTTGATAGATGTCTCCCCAGAGGGTTCCCAGTAAATGTTAGGTGTTTTGTATTAATGAAACATTTAGCCTTTCAGCCCTCCCCAGAAAAAAACTGTTCTAACAACTAACCCTAAGCCATGGACCGTGTACCTGTACGCCAGCAGAATATACCCGACTCTTGGAAGTATACAAGCTACAATATAGTAAAAACTAATTTCAATCAGAAAATATAATGTCACTCCATTAAATTCATAAAAAACTGAACAACAGAAACTCAAGTTTAAAAAAATTCTATATCGAAACTCCGAAAATAAAATCGAAAAAATAAGTTAGTACAGAATGATCTGAACACCACTTGACACCAAGCTCAACTATTATTTTCCATTCTTTTGAATTTCTTCTCGAAAGAATAAGATTAAATAAAAATAATGTTTAAAATTTGTCCCCAAATTCAGTCAGTATTGCCAATCAATTTTTTTCTCATTTCGGCCCTTTTCAAGTTTTTATTAAAAATCATCTTGAATAACAATAACGATCATAAAAATAAAACGCTGCCGCACGATCTTTTCAACATCCTTCAAATAACAACCAAACACGAAAAACATTGAGCTACCGGTAAAACTCACAAATGGTCCTTTCCACAAATTCAAATTCGTTGTTGTTGACGGAGCCTGACAATAAGATGCTGCTAATGAAAAAGCTTTCGTTAAAAAGTAAATAAAAAAATAATAAAAACTAGGTTAAAGAGAATATTTACATTTAACAGAATTTCTTTAAAAATATTAATTTAATGAAAAAAAAAAAACATTCTATTTCATGGCAAAACTTGCATGATTGGAACATTCAAAATTTTGTCTAGAAGGCGGGCTGAAACCATGGGGGGAGAGGTTTGGGAAAAAAGACGAATTAAATAGAATTATTATACCATAGGAAGGTACATAGAATCTACAAAAAAATCGGTGTCTTTGCTATTCGAAATAAGCACGTGGAAGTCACTATTCCGTGTTTATTAAATTTTACTAACGTATTGATTTTATCTTTTAATAACTTTGCCCTCTTCTCAGGAAAACGATTTAAAATAAGAATTTGTGGAATCAACTTCTGGGTAAAGGGACTGACAAGAAAAATCACACATGAAATTTTTCTATCGTTTGTAAAGTTGTTACACTACTGACACATAGGCTCGAGTCACTATTTTCATTTTTAGCAACAAAGCCATCATTATATCTAGCGAGTTTAAGTTTGAGGGGTAATATTCTCGTAAAAGTATCACTAGTCGACGGTTCTGAATCCGATTTTGTCCGTTCACTGGGACCAGGTGAATCAACATATTTCAATTGTTTCTCATAGCCGTCACTTGCGTCTTCGCGTTTACCTAATCGTATAACTAACTTCGGTGCACTACCATCGTTATTCACTGTATACACTTTATGTTCTTTTCTACGTTTCTCTTTTTTATGTTTCTTGTGTTTTTTATCTTTTTTCACTTTCACATAACTAGTGTCCTCACTCTCTAACAATCGACGTTTCTCTTTCTTGTTTTTCTTCTTTGGTCGTTTACTTTCAAAAGAAGCCATTATTTCTTCTCGAATCTTCATACTCTCCCTAAATATATCTTGTATGTTTTCGTCAGCATCCACTAAATGTGGTTGAGGAGACCCTTCAGATAGCTGTCGCTTTTTTGGTGGTTTTAACTTGCCTTTTTTGTTAGATGTTTCTTGCTCAGCTTCAGTTGTCACGGACACACTAAGGTTAATACCTAGTCCAGACACAGTTTTTAGTGACATTGGTATATCATTTCCTGACGCGACGGCTATTAGCTCAGATCTAGCACAATTCTCTCTAATCCTAATTTTGAGCTTCGGAGCAGAAAGCTGCTCTGGTGCTTGAGAAATTGTAACATTTGGAGATGGGGTTGGTGCAGGAGTAGGAAGAGAGGGTGGTACTAAGGGAGTTGGCTGGGGTGGTTTCTTTTCACCAGGGAGGGGCATGGAACAAGCAAGATTTTTCAATTCCCTAGCCATTCCATTTCCTCTTGGTTTACGCTTTTTCTTCTCAGGCTTTGGCGGGGACGGTGGAGGAGGCGGCTCTTCCGGTGTAGGCGGTCGTAAAAGCTCCTCTTTTGCAATCCCAAGTATACTCATTGAAGCAACTGCTTTCGGTATCATAATGCCTCTATTGTATGGTCGGAAAGGAGTCGTTGGCTGATTTTGCTGCTGCAGAGCTTCTTGGGGTTGAGGGTCATCATTTTGGTTCCAGTATTGCCTGATGAGCTCCTTCTTTCTCATTCTTCGATAACTATCTGCAGTTGTAGTTCTATTAGGAGGGATCGGCGGTGTGACTTGTTCAGAAACAGGGGAAGCAGAAGGAAGAGGGCCTCTAATTTTAAATTTCAACTGATTAAGCTTCTCTCTGTCTGGCGAAAAACTCGGATCGTCTATAAAATCATTCGCAGCGAATGATGAGATTGGAGTTTCAGGGACCCGGAGAGCAGTTTTGACAACTTTGTCCAATTCCTGAAGCTCAAAAAGCGTCTGAGAACGCTCAGCTGGCAGTGAAGGCGACGCAGAGGGCTCAATAATGTATTTATTAAGATCTGTTTCATTTCTAGGCGTAGGCGGGGCTCTCCTCGGCGTAGGTGGGGCACGTTTAGGAGTGACAGATGCCCTACTAGGAGTAGACGGGGTTCGACAAGGGGTCGAATATGGTCTACTGGGAGTGTATGCCGGTCGACCAGGTGTAGGAGGAGCAATCCGAGGAGATCTACTAACAACAGGTTCTAGAATTGGAGGAAGGTCATCAACCTTATCAGATTCGTTTACATCGATACCCAATATCCTGGTGCTCTTATATTTTTCTGGGCCAAGAACGGACGGCTTTCTAGCTTGCCGCAATAAAGGCATATCTTTAAAAGACTCGGAACTCTCGAAGTCATCATCAAACTCGTCAAAGTCATAGACAGTACCAGTCAAAGCATCTGTTGAACTCAATATTTTCGGTTGGAATATATGCTTATTACTCTGCTTACTTCCCCTAGGCTTTCCTTTCCCTCGTGCACTTTCTGTTTTCTTATTTCTATGCGCCCCAACTGGTTTTTGTTTTGATCGCTTTTTAGTGGAAGCTTCAGAGCCAGGTTCACTGAAAATATCACTGCGTGTATCCTCACTATCATTTCCGACGGAAGACAAAACCGTTGGAGTTGGTGTTTCGAGCTTTGGTAGCAAATTTAAAGACAGCACAATTTGATCTTGTTCTTTAGGGACAGGTGTTGGGGGAACTGGAGTTGACAATGACGGTATTAGTAAACTTTCGGCCTCATTTGCTAGGGCTTGCAGAGCCATTGGATTGACTAGATCAGTGGATTCTGAAGGAGGTCGTAATGTGGGTTTTTCTTCTGTGACTTCAGGAGTTGTTTCCGGAAGCATTGTACTCGAATTATCAGGAGGAAGAATTTCCCGCATAGGTGATGGGGGTTTTGGTAGACGTTGCGAAAATTCGTCAATACTTGAGGAAGAAGTGGCAGCAAATTCTTGAGGTGGCTTCTCTACATTGTTAACTAAAGGCGGTAAGTTTTCAATTGGTGCGGTCTTAGAAACATGGCGTTTCCGTTCAAGCATTTCACGCTTCGTAGGAAACGAGCTGTTATCCAAACTAACTGTAGTCAGAATTTTAGCCACAGTTTGCGTATCACGAAATGCGGGATGGATAGGGTCTAGAACACGGGGTTCAGCAGACAAGTTCTCTGAAGGGAGACCACATTCTTCTTCCACAGGAGGATATGGTTTTTGCGATTCCACAGCTAGCTCGGCTTTTCCAGAAGGTTTGCGATCTTTTACAGCGCGAATTTTATTGTCAATTCCCACAGGTTGTTCCAATTCGTAAGCCACGCCAAGGTTATCGGACACATTACAGTTGGCTGAACAATCAATTTCACTTTCAGCAGCAGTAGGCAAAATTTTAGCAGACTCAAGGTGTCCTGAGGGATGCCTATTCGAACTTGTAGTAATAGGAGAAACCATCTGTTTCCTGCTAGGATTGGAATAGTCATTGTGTGAATACATGCTTAGTGGCGGTTGCAAACAAGATGGAGAAACTGGAGGCATATATCCTCTACTAAGCTGATGGTGAAATCCACTGTTAGGAGACGGCAACATAGAAGCTCTTTCTTTGGCCATTTGCAGGTAATACATTTGCATCATATCCGGGTTTACCCAGGGATATCTTCCTCCAAATGGAGCATTGGGAAACCCCATATGATACATTGGATGATTAAACGGAGGAAATGACCCATTGTAGTTCAATACAGCGTGGTTCATTAGCTTTGGGTCTTGAATGTACATAGGAAGAACCGATGGATCTATAACACCAGCAGCGTATATGCGCATAAATTCCGCTTGATACTTTTCCATTTCACTTTGAGGAGTGAAAGTGTCAGTTTTTAGTTCCTCGTGTAAAGAAGGGTCAGAAGGTTGAACACAAGCAGCCATATCAGCTTGAATTTGATCAGAAACTTGAGATGAAGTATTTTCAACCGCTTCTGCTTTATGCTTAGGTTCTACTACATCCTCGCTTGTATTTTCTGTGGCAGCATTGTCAGAACAACTTATTTCAATTTTCTTTGACTCTGAATTAGAAATAAGCCGATCTTCTTTGATAGATATCTCAGCATTTTCACAGTCATACACGTCACCACACTTCTTTGCCATGGGTTCGTCAAGCAAGATTTCATTTTTGCATTCTGATTCAATTTCAACTGCTTTTTCCGCGACTAAACGACTATCTGCCTTCGGCTCTTCTGCTAGGCTACCGAGAGGTTTGATTTCATCTGCTACTACATCTGTAAATATTGGTTTTTGAGCATATTTTTGTCTAAGCTTTTCAACAAGATTAGCAGTTTCAAAGGCACTATCCTCTTCCTTGGCAGATGGAGGAAAAAGCGCATCCGAAAAGCTCAATGATAAATTTGGTGTTAGTTCATCGTCACTGCTAAAATCTTGGCCAAATAATGTTTCATTAGCGACTGTCTGTGTGATATCAAATACACTTAAAGTTGTTTCTTCAACAACATTTACCATACTTTTTTCTGAGATAGGCTTTGAAACCCCGTCACAAGACGACTCCAGTCTCGGTCTCTTGAAATCAGGCTCTGATATTTCACTAGCATCTGCTGACATATTCAATCTATCTTCTTTCTTTGAAATATATTTGGATTCAAAGGAATCGTCTATCAAGTGTTCACTTTGTGACTGAAATTGAGTATCTTTTTCAGTACGAATGGTACAAGGTGAACCCAAATTGGAACTGTCTGAAGGACTAGATTGCAAACTATTTGACAGTGCATCACAGGTACTTTCGCCTTTTGCTGGTGTGTCACGAGGAGAGAGAAGACCAAGAGCTTTTTTCCTACTGGCAGGCATTGGCCTGTTCATTCTTGTCGTCTCCTTAGTGATAATTTTCTCAGATTTACTTGTGGAATATCCAGTGGCTCTAGTTTTGGCTTCTTTGTCGGAGGAATATGAGAAGCAACTATCAATATTTCTATCGCTTCTGTAAGAGTCTGAGAATCCAATCTTCGTGTCATCCCTCTTGTTTGACGGTTCTCTCTTTCGGGAGATAGCACTTGTGATCTTTTCTGAGGTAACGGAGTTCGGAGAGGAGAGTGATTCCGCTCTTTTAATGGTCGATTGTCCAATTTCGTTTGACTTCTCGTTTTCGGTGTCACTATCACTACTTGATGACGACCCGCTACTGCCATTAGAGCTTTCGTTGCTACTTGAGCTGGAAGAGCTACTTGATTCACTGTCTGAACTGGAGCTTGAACTGCTTCCACTATTTGCATTTGAAGATTTGGCACCAGTAGATTTTGCTGGGGCACCTCGGCTGGGTGGGTTGTTGTCAGCAGTCCTCCCAGGTTTAGGCGTGTGCCGAGGGCCCCTGCTACGAAAGGGCTTTTCGACATCGCCTGAACCTGGTCGAACTGATTGCTTCTTACCAGACTCATCTTCAGAGCTACTATCCTCTTTGGCATGCCTGTTTTTTATTGGAAGCGGCTTCTTACTAACTGGAGAGGGCAAATGGTTATAGTTCTCGACAAATCCCGTGATTTTGATTGTCTCAGCAGCTTTTCTAGCAGCTTGACGTTGAGGTACATAAGGTATAAAAATGTCATTTGCATTTTCCTTAACTACTTCCTTCTTTGGAGGTGGCCTTTTCTTAGTAGCATGATCGTTCTTAGCAGGGACAATTGGCTGCTTATCTTTAGATTTTGGCTGCATGCTGTTAGCCTTTTTCAAAGCTTTCCTTCTTGCAGTCAGACTCATTTCCACATTTTCATTCTCATCTGAGCAACTCTCTTCAGAAACAAGGCCAATTTTAGACATTTTACTTCGCACAGGCAACTTAGCTTTGGCCTTAACAGAGAACTCTTTAACAGCTCCTTTAGTTTTCATTTTCACCCCATTCTTTGAGGACTTACTCAAATTTTCTTTTATTTCGTCTTCAGAATCCGTGTAAATACTATTCACACGCTGCATTGTTTTCTTAGGTACTATATTTCTCTTGGTTTCAGAAACACTTTCCTCTGATGAAGAATCAATTCCACCTCTTTTTGATTCAATCATTGCAAGAGAACTTTTGATCTTTGATTTAGACTCCCTTTCAGAATCAGAAGTAAAGGAGCTTATAGAGCTAAGAGAAGCACTTAAATGATGCCGACCATTCACCTTTTTCTTTTCATTTTTTATAATGTCATTGGAAGATGAAATCTTGGTTAAAGTTGCTTCAAAAGCCGATATTTCTTGCGTACATGAATAGGGAGAAGAGTATAGTTTGTCATAAATATTAGGAGCATGATTCATTTCAACGATATCCCGTAAGTCACTCTGCATTACTCCCGAAGACATTAAGATGCTTGCCTGTTTTGAGAATGTTTGTTCTCGTAGTCGGCAATAGCTTCTTGATAGTTTCTCTCTCCGGTTGACCATGTAACACAGATTCCGCACCTAAAATACAATTTCGATTAACTCAAGCTCGAATTCAAAAAGTAGTATTACACAATCACAAGAAACAAAAAGAAAAAAACATCCCATATACTAACGATTAAATTTTGAGCTAAAGTTTAGTCGATAATTAATAACGTTGGAATAATTTATGCTCCCAAGGTAAACATTCAAGTGAAAGGGTTCAAACATTGACTAGATGAGGAGGTATCTGACATTTCAGAAAGTTGGTCTTCATCCTTAATATCAATCATATTGTATGAAAAATCATATAAATTTTTCAAATTTTCTTCTAATATTATTTTACAGAATACACAGACCAATGGGAAGTCGTGCTGCTTTCCTGTGATTACTATAAGTAGGGTTTGTTCTTTACTAGGTTGTCCCCAAGAGGACAAACGTGATATTGTATTGAGACAGGAAGAAACGACACTAAATTTCTTCTCTCGTCTTAGTATATTGAGTATATTGTCTTGACATACAATCAAAGAAGATTTCTCCCAAAGAAAAAGTAAATTTGTTTGGAGCTATTAAAAAACTTGTAACAAATGCATAAATGCAAAAACCCTGGGTATGGCCTTAGATACGGCCATATAAAAAATGCTTCTATTTAATTAATTTTCTATTAAATATCGAGCCAGTGCTTATTCCAGAACTCTTTTAAATATTTCAGAAATAAATACATTGAACGCTGTACACAAAAGACAAAAAAGGTTAGGTCGTCACTCTGTAGCGTGTTTAGTTGCAATCCCGGTTTTAATATCAAAAACTCAAATTTTGATTTGATAGATTCAAATTCTTTAGACTAAAGGCAGAAAGGGTTAATCCATGATTTTTGCTTGGGGTAGAAGTTACTTTTCGGGGGGGGGTTACAGAGATACTTCAAAAAACGTATGGAAAATTTGTTTGTATGTATTTTTGTTACGTTTTACGAACCGAAAAAAAAATTGGTAAGGTTCAAACACATTTACCCCCACCCCTGGATACAGGCTTAAAAGTCATGCAGTTTCAAATACTAATCCAATTTGATGGTTCAGCACCAGTTTCATGAATAAAATCTTACCATTTTATTATTTGGACGTAATTTTTTATTATATATTCTATTAATAATATTTTGTTTTATTATTTTATACCAATATATTTCATTATTTTATATTATACTAGCTGACCCCTACCCCGCGTTGCTGAGGCGCTGCAACACGCAACACGCCCCAGCGCCCCAGCAACACGTATGCAAGATGCTAATTTTTCACTACGTATACTTTTTTTTCCTTTTTTAGTTTTTTTGTATTTCTGTGTTTTTTATGTAACAAACAAACAGTTTTTTTTAGTATTTTCTTTTGTATTTCTGTGTTGTTTTTTCTTTTAGCTTTTCTGGTGTTTTTTTTTTAAGTTTTCCTTTTTTTAAATTTTTTTGTATTTCTGTGTTGTTGTTTTTTTTCAGTTTTTATTGGTTTTTTTTTAGATTTTTTTTTTTTTTTTTTTTAAGCTTTCTTTTATATTTTTTTCTTTTTTAAGTTTGTTTTTTTCTTTTTTTTTTAGTTTTTTGTAACGTATATTGCAAAAAACAGTATATTTTTATATATATAGATAGATTTCTTTTTATCATAGAGACGTTTTTTTAGGTTGTTCCCGCCTCTCGCGGTAATTAATAAAACCATCAGCTTAACGTTATAAAATGTATTTTTCTTAGTCACTAAAAATTTAAGGAGAATCTTTTCGCAAAATACACACTTCAATTTTTAAACAAAAATGGAATCGAGATTTTCAAATGAATACAGAAAAAGCAAAACAAGTATCATCATCAGCATAAACTGTGTTCTTAGAAAACACAAACATAGCCTAACGAGCCTTCTGAACATCAGATGAAAGCGTTGGTTGTAATTTCATCTATTTTTACATCTTTTGGAGGCATAAAATATAATTACTAAATGGTTAGTTTGCAACTTAGGGTCTTTAACTACAGTTAAACTGATTTGAGACCAAGCTTTGAAAATAAGCTGCTTTCAAGAAGTTGTGTAAAAAAAAATTATTTTCGTGTATTCTAGTTTAAAGCTATATAGAGGGGAACAATCGCCAGTGAGTTATTCCTACACCATTTAACTATGATAAAAGTAGAGCATCGAACAGCTGCAATGGCAATATTTGTTACTAGCAATTTTAATATAAAATTAATCCATCTTACAGGCGATGGTAACAAGAAAAGGGCTCCTCACCGAGATTAAATCCCAACTCATTGTTACCCGTCACACCATGGTAGGCATATAGCCTACCATAAAAACTGATTTGAAATATATGTTCCCGGTGCAAGACCTTGCGATTGGCTATTCTTATCATCAAGGCCGTCCCCAGGAGGGGGGGGTTGCCCCCTCCCGACTCGTAAAACGTAAAAAAACATTGTTTGTCCGACTCGTAAAAACGTAACAAAATGAATAGAAACCAATCTTTCATGCGTTTTTAGTAGCCCCCCCCCCTAAAAAATCCTGGATACGATACATCCTTGCTTATCATATGGTGTATTATATGCGTAGATCATTTGACACACAAATCAAATCAAGAATTTTGCAAACCCTGTGTACATGGTATAGGGTCTTCAGTTTTTGCTCAGTCAGGCTCGTGACAGTGGTTAGATAACCATATAAACAACCAAAACTTGAATACTTTATGTGGTATAGCGGCATATAAGTAAAATGCACTATGCAAAAAGTTAAGCAGATTAGGAAAGCATTTTAGAAAGCTAGCCATTAGTTTTCAGGGATTGTTGCATGTTCTTCACAGATTAAATGCCCGGCTAGAAAGCACAAAAAAGGTCCAATCAGCCTAAGACGTGTAGCGACAAGGTCACGAGCGGTGATATCTGTAGAGTAGTAATATCTGTGCTTCTTTCTTTGGAATTCATTTTCTTATTTCTGTATCTATCTTCTTCCTCTTCTATCTTCTGATGATTTTTTCTGTCGTTCATTCTGTTTTTTCTTCTTGTATAGTTTTTTTTTTTTTGCATCGAGTGTGTTAATCTAGCAATTTTTTCTTACAAAAGGGTGCAAGATGGAATTAAATTTTTTATTCATATTCTTATACATTAAAGACCGGGTTTGCAAAACCCCCGTCTTTAATGGTGTGCCGCCGGGTGTGCAAAACCCCATAAAGACGGGCTTTTGCACAAACCTACAGGTGTAACTTGCACTGAAAAGAGAAGGTACTTAAATCATATGAGACATTAGCTTCAGATCTATTCATTCATTAGGACAGAATTACAATACTGCTTAAGAACTTTTCATAGAGAGTGATCTGACCCAGGGGCGCCAATAAGGGGGGGGGTGCAATTGCCTCACTCCTATATTTAAAAAACACCCTTTTTATTTTCTCTAATTCAGTGCCTGTTCTCTTCTTGTAAACTTCACTTCAAAACGTTAGATTTTTTTTTTCTTGAGCACTGGGGACGACTTGGCGGAAGCCCTTGTCAAAATATTTGCTTGTTTTCGTTTTCATAGTTTGCTACTGGCTGACAAAATCTGCCTTTTTTCTCGCCTATTTGATATTATTTTAATTTATTATATCCTTTTTTTTTCATAATTCATGTGTAGCCAGTGTGGTCTTAGAATGTATTTATAAGTCTTAAAGAGCCAAAATACGAATTGTAAGGATCGACATGTACAAATTTACCAGCAAAATTTATTACTCCCATTGAAATTGTCTTATCACACGAATTGAAATTTCATCTTCTTCCTTTCAAGTTTTAGATTACTTTTGCTTTTAGATTACAAAACCAATTTGTGAATTACCTTATTCGATAGCAATAAATAAAAGAAGAACTCACCCTTTCTAAGTCTTGCCGAAGTTGCAAAAACATTTTCATTCTATCAACATCCTGTTGCTGCTGCTGGGTCAAAACTTCCGCTTCTTCTACACGATGAGGAAGCAGTGGCTTATCCCCACAAGACTAAAAGAAAAACGACAAATAACATGACTGTCAAACACTACAGCTATATCAATAGAATGAGCATAATGTGAAATTATTGCGTTTTCATTTTAAGAATGTTGCTTTTATCCGACACATAAATGCTGAAACTGAGCAGACCTTGACGGCAACTATTCAAAGGCTTCAAAGCTACACGGGCTTTCAACTGCAATGGATCATCAGATATTTTTATAAGAAGGCACTTTTAGATATTCAGAATAATCAACAATCTGCACTTTTTTGCAATAAATTGAGACATAATACAACCCATTTTCGGGGAAAAGTTACAGTTTTATCGAAAATATGAAAATATAGTGGAAAAGAATTGGAGTGACCCCTGACCTTTGATATAAAAAATAGCGATAAAGACCACACTGCCTTTCCATAACAAACAAATACAAAGTAGAAACAATAGGGAAAATCTTTTCAAGACAGTGGAAATCAGTTCTGTGAATTTTTCGGCCCTATGTCCAAGGGCAGTCTTCAGCACAATACGAGAACAAGAGAGAAAATATGCATATATAAATAAACTTACGTTAAATTGTGAGAACTAAAACTAAATAACGTTATTTAAAAACTTTTTTTTTAAAACAGCCCTTGCATCCTTACTTCAACGAAGTTCGACCAGGACTGACAAAAAGAATGAAGTGAGAATATAAACTCATTCAAACTAAAGAGAACAAAGTGATTAAATACGATTTCTCAGAGCCAACCGTGCTTTTTTAGCAGCCTGTCTCAATGGTCTTTTCGTAGCTGGTTCAGTACTATTACAAATCGGTTTAGTAAAATATTTTGTTAGATCGTTTTTAATTAAATTTGAGCATAAAGAATTTAGTGAGTATTCCCCTAAGTCCCTGTTCAAAGAAATATTATTATTTATTTTGATATTAATTTCGATTGATTCTCGAACCACCTGTTTTATCCCCAAATCATTACTGATGATTTTCAAAAAGTATTCGTGTGGGACGGATTATTAAATATATGCCAATCTAAAGCAGAATCAAAGGAGTTGTTGGAACTATTTGAAATTAATGCCTTGTCTATGTCTTTTTTATGCTGTTGTAACCGTTTTTCTAGATTCTGATGGGTCCTGCCGACATAGTAATTTCCACAATCACAGGGTATTTGATAGAACCCTCTTTGGCGAGTAACTGGGGTCTTATCTTTACCAGAAATTAAGAAATTAATGATTTTAAAATTATTAGTAAAAACTACGTACAGATTATTTTTTGTGCAAATATTTTTTAATTTTGTTGTGATCTTTGGGATATACGGAAGAAAGACAATATTTGAGGGCTTATCAGTAGCCTCACATTGTGAAATATCTTCTTCGATTCTACAAGAATGTCTTTTTATTCTACGGTTAATTATTTTATTGACTAAATTCTTTATACTCAAATTTAATTAAAAACGATCTAACAAAATATTTTACTAAACCGATTTGTAATAGTACTGAACCAGCTACGAAAAGACCTTTGAGACAGGCTGCTAAAAAAGCACGGTTGGCTCTGAGAAATCGTATTTAATCACTTTGTTCTCTTTAGTTTGAATGAGTTTATATTCTCACTTCATTCTTTTTGTCAGTCCTGGTCGAACTTCGTTGAAGTAAGGATGCTAGGGCTGTTTTTTAAAAAAGTTTTTAAATAACATTATTTAGTTTTAATTCTCACAATTTGATGTCATTTTATTTATATATACATATTTTCTCTCTTGTTCTTGTATTGTGCTGAAGACGGCCCTTGGACATAGGACCGGAATATTCACAGAACTGATTTCCACTGTCTTGAAAAGATTTTCCCTAATGTTTCTACTTTGTATTTGTTTGACCTCTGATATGCTTAATTCTGAGGTAAATATGTCAGTTTTCCGAAACATGTGACGAAAGTCAATTTAAATTACCATGGTTGATCTGAAACCTATCATGAACTTGCAACAAGTCAAGTTCAGTTTTACTTTCTTTCTAACATTAGTCCAGCTCTTACCCATGTGAATCTTGCATATAAATTCATCAATTACCAATTATTTTCTGTTTATATTACATTCTATTAAATTTCGTGTACTTTCTTAAAGAAAAAGGCTTCAGAAACTATAGGAGAAAGTGAGCAAAAAAAAAGAAAGAAAAAAGATAATAAAAGAGCTATAATAAAGCTATGTTGCACTCTAAGTATTAAATATGAAGTATGAAGCTTATCATGTATGAAAACTCTATGTTATTAATGAGGCAAAGTGCGAACATTTGTTATTGTAATATTAGTATATTAATTTATAATGATATTAATCTAGTCATATATAACAGTATTAGTTATTTTAATTGATATTTATAATACTAACATGTTATTAATGAGATAATTGCAAATGTTTATTATTACAATATTGACATTAATATATTATTATATTATTTATTTAAATTTGTTTATTACCTATTTTAATTAATATATTATTAATAAGACATAAGCGAAAAATATTTCAGTATGTTGCAACTTTTGTGATGTGCATTTTAACAGAACTATGTAATGTAGCAATTCATAGAACCTTCTTATTTACTTCGTCGTTCTAGGACATTTGCTAAAATGGATTAATAACCCAACCAAAGACTATTGTTGTTTTTTTTTCGAAGTCAATTTCGACTAGGTTCATGCTAGAATCTACCCAATTCCATTTTTCATACTCTAACACACAAGCAAATACAAAAAAAAGGAATATTTTTCACCAAGTCTAGATAAATACACTATATTAACCAATAATAATTTATTTTAGACCAAAACATAACTTTGCCGCTGTTATGTCTACAGGTCGTATTAAAACGTTTTCACTTGTTGGAGAAAATTGTTAAAAACCGTTTGCTATGTTTTTCTTAAAGGGGAGATCTACAGAACATAAATCATATTCAACCAGACAGTAGCGGTTCTGACCTCTCTTGCACTCGGGGCAAAATCTTGATCGGCGCAACCCATTCCCCCCCTCAGTCTCCTACAAAATTTTCAGTTCAAATTTTAACAAAATTGTTTTCAGTTTAGTAATCAGTTAATACTTTAATTTTAATTTATTAATAAATTATTATTAATTGTTTTAATTATTATTATCTAATTATTTTGTATTCATATTATAATAAAATTAATCAATAATTTGTTATTTTCATTTATTCTCTGCACCTCTAACCAAACATATATCCTCTTGATCTACATTACCCTTTGATCCTCCCTTTGAGAACGACTAAGAAATGGTTTTTGATAATTATATTAAAAGTATAAGTGTCAGATATGACCTTTAGAGGTTACAGCAGCTTCTTCAGTTTTTCACAATAACCGAAGGAGTTTTTTCAGTTCTTCATTTTTTTCAACCCCCTTTAACCTGACATACCTTTCTTTTTAGTATCCAGTAGCTGAAAAACCAGCTGCATGTCTCCGCATCAATATTCAATACTTTAGATGCTTCTGTTACACTAGCATGTTTATAAAATTCCGTTTCTAGTTCACACAGCTTTTCAGCTTTGGCCTGTTTTCTTTCTTCTGGAGTCATGTCCTTCTTGGATTTTCTTGGAGAAGGGTCATTCATACCATCTATTGGCTGCTTTTTATTTACAGAATGCTTGAGACAATAGGACTGAAAAAAAAAAAAAAAATCCAATGATGAATAATAAGTACTCCCATATTTGAAGATGTATTCTACTGGGGAATAAAAACTTAAATGTGACCCAAGAACACAGTAATAATTTATTTCTTGTCCACAGTTTTTATAAAATATATCACTGACAGTATCTTGGCCAAGTTTGGGTGTTTCTTTTGGGATAAGTGTTTTCCCACTGGGATTGACTTAAAGCCCCCCTCCCCAGTAAAAACTTATATTCATCAAAATGGGATAATGATTCGTATTTCAAACACCTTCCTAGTAATTTTTCACATTTCAAGCCTCTCCCACTAATAACAAGAGCTATTTTGGATGTTTAGTTTCAAAAAGTCGCGTATTTTGGACTTGTGTCTATTCTTCCCACCAAGTTTCATCCTGATCTCTCCACTCTAAGCGTTTTCCAAAATTTCCACACACCCCCCCCCCCAATTACACTGGATCCGGTCGAGACTTAAAATAAGAGATCTGAGTTACAAGGTCCTTCTAAATATGAAATTTCATTAAGATCCAATCACTCCTTCGTAAGTTAAATATACCTCATTTTTTCTAATTTTCCAGAATTAACCCTTCCGCCAACTCCCCCAAAGAGAGCGGATCCATTCCGGTTATGTCAATTACGATTCTAGGACATGTGCTTATTCTTCCCATTAAGTTTCATCCCGATTACTCCACTCTAAGCGTTTTTCAAGATTTTAGGTTTCCCCCTCCAAATCCCCCCCTCCAATGTCACCGGATACGGTCAGAATCTAAAATAAGAGCTCTGAGACACGATAACTTTCTAAATATCGAATTTCATTAACATCCGATCACCCATTCGTAAGTTAAAAATACCTCATTTTTTTCTAGTTTTTCCGAATTAACCAAGTGCCATAAAAACATCAGATTTGCCCTCTCCCCTCCTCCTTATATATGGGTCATACCTGTGCTCTATGGAACAATAAATCTTCGATTTGAAAAAGGCTGATGAGAGAAGAGACGTGTAGAAAAATGAGCTCCTAAAACTGAATACCTACATCTAAAACTCTTATAACTGGTAGCAATTTTTAAAGACAACTTAACACAGGATTCGACTTAATATAAACCCCAAATGGACACAAAAGTTTCCTCTTATCTAGAAAAGACTGAGGTTTGTCATGCTGGGTTTAGATTGACTCCAGAACACTAAAAATGAAGGCTTATGGATGAGGCAGAGGGGGTTAACGCCTTGAGGAGATCTGAGACGGCCAATCATTTTGATCAGAAGTTTCCGTCAGTCGATTGATGTGTGCTTCAATCAGCCTTCAATCGAACCTTCAATTTTGACCAAAGCCAATTTCAAGTTTAATTTTGATTTACGGCCAGATGTTTAGTTTCAGTTCAGTGTAGGGTAGTGAAGTGTCAACCGTGTGTGAAACGCAGTCTAATACTAATTTGGCTTTTCTTTAATATACTTTGGTTGCACTCAAGCAAAAAAAAAAAAGGAATGTCGTTGATTTATAACTTATTTTTCAGCTCGATCGCCTTGGACTCGTGGTTGAAGTTTGTTCTTAAAACATAGTCTTTCTTTTTTAGTCCGGAAACTGTATAATCTGGTTTCAATGCCTTTACCGCCCGCAATATCCTGTCAATGCCGCACTTTTCTTACTTCGGTTAAAATAGTCTCTACTTTTAACTTTCCATAACAGAGGATGATACCAGTATAACTCAATTAATAAACAGATAAATTCGCGTTCCACATTTTTGCTTACTTCCGATGTGTCTTCGCTTGTTGTTGGCACGGGACTGACGCAATGGTTGAACAAAACTAATCTAGACGGTCAATCACCCTCGTCAACCGCTTGAGTCATCCAAACTCTCTATCATCACCGTCAATGCTTGACTCAAGCGTCAAACAGGTTCCTAAACGGTCAATCATGCTTGAACCAATTGATTGACATAAGCTTTTGATCAAAATGATTGACCATATTGGGTCTCCTTTAGAACGTTTCGGGGGTGGATCTGGCCCTCAGTCCCAACGAAATTCGTAGCCGTACTAAAGCCACCCTCTTCATTACATTTCATTAGGACAATACCTTAATAGGATGTGGGGGTTATATCCCACAAAATGAAGTACTTTCACTTTATATCGTAAAGCATCTGTGAGCCTAGTGTCAAAAGCTGGCAATAAAATCGAGTTTGTGAGTTGTTTTTTTTTATCTAATTGCTTTAACTTGCCTTGCCCATTTAAATCGTATTCAGTTCTTTTTTTTATTCTTTTCATAAAGAAAATATCCATCTATCTGCTGCAAGAAGTTACTGACAGAGACGAGGAAAACGGAGTACTGATCCACAAGCGGCGCTTACATCATGAGAAAAAATTTACCTTCAACTTGACTCCATCTTCCGAATTTTCATCCTCAATGATTGCTTTCATTTCCAAGCCATGTTTAAAGGCGCAGGTTACATGATAGGCTGTTTTACAGGATTTCACCGAGCACTGAATACAAGCACCTTGTCTTTCCCGACATAATACACAAACCAGGGCCCATCGCGATTGCTGAAATATAAATATAAACCGATTAATTTAAATACAAACATAAATAAATAACTTCGAAGACCACATTGCCTTTCCATGACGAAAGTAAAACAGTTCAAAATAGGGATGATACCTTTTTATTGACAGTGAATAGATATAAAAATTTTTAACTGGATATTTCGAACACATATACAGTGTTCATCATCAGCAGTAAAAGTAAAAGACATGAATAAAAATAAACAAAATTTATACCTAATAAACTAATTACATATAGTTTATTGCTCTTATTTTTTTTTTAATGCAACAGCGGAGGCAAATCTCTTTGACCTTTTCGGTTCCGGTTCACTAGAATTATCTGACATATTACGTGGACAGAGGTCATAGCTCTTAGGTGAGGTGATATTTACTTTATTTGACCTCAGTAAATTATCATAAATTGAGTTCAATCCAATTTCACCTGTATCTCTGTTTATGGAATTATTCTTGAATAGAATTTTTTTTAATTTCGATTGTTTCCCTGAAAGTTTGCTTTAACCCTTGGTCCCTAGAAATCTAAGAAACATTTTCAAACAAAATAAAATGATTTCGAAAATTAAAGATATGCTCCGAGAGGGCCGACGTGAAATCTTCAGGTTTAGTATTTTGCTTTAAAGACGATGAAATAGAATTATGATGTTGTAGCAATCTCGTTTTAAAAGAGTTTTACAAAATAATGGCTTAAAGGTAGCTTTAAGAGGTAGTAATACTTTGGCTAGTTTTTTTTTAATTCTGGAAAGGATCGGACATCCGTAGAGCAACAAAGTGGGGTTTATAAAATCCCATGTACTTGTGGAAGCTCTTATGTGGGACGTGATAACCAGAATTTAAAACGAGATTGCTTTTTTTACATCTTTTTTCTACTCAATGTAAAAAACTGGTTTCAAAGCTACAAAGACAAGTGAAAGAATGCACTGGTCTTATACAATTTGGGCTGCACATTTGCATGTTAGAGGGGAGTGGGTGGGGATAAAGTATTTCGACAGCAGGAAGTTAGAATACAATTTTTACTTCATAATATGCAGAATAATTGTAGCTAACACATTTTGTATGCAGATCCGCTATACTTTACCCCCACACACCCCAATAATATGCAAATATATAGCCCAAATTATACAAGTCCAATTTATTCTGTAACCCGTCACTTATCTTTATGACTATGAAACTGGTTTTCCCAGATCTTACATTCAGATCAAGAACATGAACGTGTTCTGTTTAACAGACAAGTACCTAGTATTGTATGCACACTACACTGGTTTAGATTCTCTAACCTGGTTCATCCTCAAACCCATCCTTACAGCAACCCATTCAAATACTCAGGCACTTTTTGAATTTAGCACAGAAATACTGTACTCAAGTAGCACAGTCATTGTACTATAGCAAGTTTGCGCTTAAGTATAGTACTTAAGAACAAGAGCCCCATTGCAGCACAGCACTGAGACAGAAAAAGAAAACTAATTAAACAAGAGCTAACAGCTCATATGGCACTTGTGACGATATCGAAAGAGCCAAGAGCTCATATGGTATGAGCTCTAGCAAAATTTTAAGAGTCAACAGATTGCTTTAAAAGGAAAATCAGAGGCTTAATGCCAGTCGGGATTTAAAATAAGAGCTCTGACTCACGAGGTCCTTCTAAATATCAAAATTCATTAAGATCCGATCACCCACTCGTAAGTAAAAATAACTCAATTTTTCTAATTTTTCCTCTCCCTTCAGCCCCTCCCCCAGATGGTCGAATCGGAGAAAACGACTTTATCAAGTCAATTTGTACAGCTCCCTGACACGCCTACCAATTTTCATCGTTCTAGCACGTCCAGAAGCACCAAACTCGCCAAAGCACTGAACCCCACCACCTAACTCCACCAAAGAGAGCGAATCCAGTCGTGTTACGTCAATCACGTATCTACGACATTTATAAGCGTTTTCCAGGATTTCCGGTTCCCCCCTCCAACTCCCCCCCCAATGTCAACAGATCTGGTCGGGATTTGAAATAAGAGCTCTGACACATGAGTTCCTTCTAAATATCAAATCTCATTAAGATCCTGTCACCCATTCTGAAGTTAAAAATACCTCAATTTTTCAAATTTTTCCAAATTAACAACCCCCAGCTCCCCCGAAGAGAACGGATCCGTACCAATTATGTCAATCTCTTGTCTATAACTTGTGCTTATTCTTCCTATCAAGTTTCATCCCGATCTAAGCGTTTTCCAAAATTTCCGGTTTCCAAGATTTCTGTTTCCCCCCTCCAACCCTCTATGTCCCCAGATCCGATTCGAATTGAAAATGGAGCATCTGAGACATAAGATTCTTCTATATATCAAGTTTCATTAAGATCCAATCACCCATTCGTAAGATACCTCGATTTTCACGTTTTCCAAGAATTCCAGTTTCTCCCTCTATCTCCCTTCAATGTCACCGGATCTGGTCGGGATTTAAAATAAGAGGTCTAAAGCACAAGATCCTTCTAGATATCAAATTTCAATAAGATCTGATCACTCGTTCGTAAGTTAGAAATACCTCATTTTTTTCTAATTTTTCCGAATTACCCCCCCCCCCCCCCCCCGCCGCTCAACTCCACCAAAGAGAGCGGATCTGGTCTGGTTATGTCAGTCACCTATCTTGGACTTGAGCTTATTCTTTCCACCAAGTTTCATCCTGATTTCTCGGCTTTAAGCCTTTTTCCAACATGTCCTACCCCCCCCCCCTAATAACAATGGATCCGGTTGGGATATAAAATAAGAGATCTGAGTTTTGAAGTCCTTCTAAATATGAAATCTCATTAAGACACGATCACCCTTTCGTAACTTAAAAATACATCATTTTTTCTAATTTTTTAGAATCAACCCTCCCCCTCTAACTCCCCCAAAGAGAGCAGATCCGTTCAAGTTAAGTCAATCCCGTATCTAGAACTTGTGCTTATTTTTCCCACCAAGTTTCATCCCGATCCCTCCGCTCTAAGCATTTTCCAAGATTTTAGATTCCCCCCCCCCAAACTTCCCTTTCCCCGGATCCGGCCGGGGTTTAAAATAAGAGCTCTGAGACATGGTATCCTTCCAAACATCAAATTTCATTAAGATCCGATCACTCTTTCGTAAGTTAAAAATACCTCATTTTTCTAATTTTTCAGAATTACTCCCCCCCCCCCAACTCCCCCAAAGAGAGCGGATCCGTTACGGTTATGTCAATCACGTATCTAGGACTTGTGCTTATTTTTCCCACCAAGTTTCATCCCGATCCCTCCACTCTAAGCGTTTTCCAAGATTTTAGGTTCCCCCTCAATTTCCCCCCCCCAGTGTCATCGGATCCAGTCGGGATTTGAAATAAGAGCTCTGAGACACGATATCCTTCCAAACTTCAAATTTCATTTAGATCCGATCACTTCTTTGCAAGTTAAAAATACTTCATTTTTTCTAATTTTTCCGAATTAACCCCCCCCCAACTCTCCCAAACAGAGCAGATCCGTTCCGGTTATATCAATAACGTATCTAGGACTTCTGCTTATTTTCCCCACCAAGTTTCATCCCGATCCCACCACTCTAAGCGTTTTCCAAGATTTTAGGTTCCCCCCTCCACCCCCCCAATGTCACCGGATCTGGTCGGGATTTAAAACAAGAGCTCTGGGACACGATATCCTTCCAAACATCAAATTTCATTAAAATCCCATCACCCATTCGTAAGTTAAAATACTTCATTTTTTCTATTTTTTCCGAATTAACCGGCCCCACTCCCCCCCCCCCCAGAAAGTCAAATCGGGAAAACGACTATTTATAATTTAATCTGGTCCGGTCCCTGATATGCCTGCCAAATTTCATCGTCCTAGCTTACCTGGAAGTGCCTAAAGTAGCAAAACCGGGACAGACCGACAGACCGACAGAATTTGCGATCGCTATATGTCACTTGGTTAATACCAAGTGCCATAAAAACCGGTAAGGTATCTAGGGAATACTTAATTTATCCAAAAAGAAATAAATAAGTTATTTTCCTTGAAATAAACATTTTCCGCCATACTGTGCTTTTTTAAAATCAGTCAATACAAAAAGGAAGTTAAACTGTATGCAACTTCAGAAACCTAATTATCATCACGCTATTTTATGTCACGTTAATAAAGTATACGTGAATCGTACAGTAACCGTGGAAAAATTATAATGATTGAAATAATTCTGAGTGCGATTTATGAAAACGTAGTAATCCTAAAAGAAATACTTGAATTTTCTATGCTTTTTCAGTAAAGCGATATACTGACCCATGATCCTCTATGTACGGGAATAGTGAACATCATTGAAAAAACTAGATTACTCTCATGCTATTAACTAATTATCCATATCAAATTAAGTACGGTTTCCCAGCATTTGCAAAATCTTTGATATATACAACCAATAATTCTCTATCTGTGGAAGGACGCGCTGCTTATTGAGTACTATACCACGATAAGAAAATAATAACTGCAGTGGGCACTTGGGGACACAGATCCAATAATGACAATCCCTTTTTGGACAAACAAAATGTAACAAGCGCTTTTTATCACGGGATATAATTTTCAGCCCTTATTCTTGTTACCATATCTCTATAAATTATGGGCAGTGGTAATTGAGAAGGCAATGAATATGCTTGGAGGCGTTAAGAACCCTCCTTGTATAAATAGCCGGTGGTTATTAAGAGTAAAAAAAATACCCTGAATTCATGGCGTTTCCACTCTCCCATAGTATTTGCGTTTGGTAACATACTACCTTTTGAGTTCCCATAGCAGATCTGTACAGGAGGGGGGAGGACTCCCTGAAACCCCCTTGCAAAATACTGGTCTAAAACTTCACTTTTTTCATGGCTCACTCCCTCAACCAGAGAAAACATACTCCAGCCCACCCCAACAGAAAATCCCTGTTCCTCTTAAGGTTTGAAATATGTACACTTATAAATGTATGTGCATTTGATATGTTATTCTAACAATGATAGACACTCTATGGTCTCAAAGTGGCATTAAATAAAAAATGCAAACTCCAGCTATTTGCAATCTGATTACCTATTACCAATTTATATGCTAACCATGGGCACTCCGAAAAATTTGAAAGGATACAAGGGGAGCCAAAGCGAAAGATAAGCCGCTTTTATCAAAGTTACTATCAACTTTCTAGGGGAAACCGTTGCCGTGCCCCGAATCTTTTACCTTGGGCTAATATCAGGCAAAAGCAAAAAAAAAGTTGAAGAAACAAAAGTAATATTTTAGTTCAAATGTCATAATTAGCATTTGGACCATAAAGTATTAGATGACAGCACTAGAAAGACTGTATTGGCAATTTTTCCTTGTACTAGACATGGAATTTTCTGGAAAATAGGGTGAGAAAACAGAAATAGAAAATTATCAAAAATAAAAATCTTGGCTTTCGATCAAGATTAATTTTTAATATAAGTCATCAATCTTCGGCAAAAGCAGGCAAAACATTTTCTATGTATCTATCCTTTATTTTTACTACTTTTAAAGTTTTGCAACTTACAACTGGGCAAAAATCACGTCTTTTTTCCCGAAGAACCAAAGTATGAAAAAATTTATAGGGGTTTTAATTTGCCCCCTCCCCCCCACAAATTACATCAATTAAATTAAAATGACATAATTGCTATATAGTCCTGAGAAAGTCTTAATCAATTTGCCATCGAGTCGTGGCTAATTGGAGAAATAGCCAGATAGTCTGAGTGAGAGACCAGCTGACATAAGCCTTTTTCAGGATTGTATAAAAATCATGCCATTTTCACTTGTTGATAGATAGTCTATTATCCATCCTTCCTAGGGCAGAATTTACGTAGATAGCCATAGAACTAAGGGGTGATCGAGATATTTCGGTTGCCAGTACCCCTTAAAGCTGATGCAACGAAACTCCCCCCAAAACGTAATGACCACCCGTAATAATATTCCCTAGTCAAATAGTTCTGATTTTTAGGTATTTAGAAATATCAAGATAAATGTGAACCCTGTGATTATTAGGCGACATCAAGTACTATTTTTTCAAAGCAATGGGTGGTTTTGGCTATTTTTTCTCAGAGAAACCTTGAGTTCACTCTTATTAGTATCTCCAAGCCTCTGATCTTCTCCACAAAAAAAAGAAAGAAAGAAAAAAAAACAACCTAGATTATCACTTTGTACTATTTATCCCCTCTAAATTATCAAAACTGTTTTTGTTTGTTTGGAGAATCTGTAGTATTTCCCGTTGGTTACTGCAGTTTCTCGGGAGGATTTTAGCCGTTCTTAGAATCCCTATAATCTAAAGAGGTTAAACCGAGGAAAAAATTGAAACCGGAGAAGAAACCAAAAGAGCGAATCAGATGCCAATATGAATCATGCATTTAAATTCCTTAATCTTTATCTCTCCACCCCCTAGCCACCCCAATTCGACATTGCGGCCATTTACAACGTAACTAATTTAGAAAAAAAAATAATCGAAACATCCTTATTTACCTTTAAATTTCACATTATGTTCAGCAGAACTGAAAAAAAAAGATCTAAAGCCGATCTGTCCACTCATGAAAAAAAAAATAATCTCACGAAGAAGATCAATACAACGGGCCTACGACCAGTAGAATGAAAGAAAAAAAAAAAAAAACGACGATAATTTCACCTGTATAAAACTAGGCGCTTTTGTTATTTATTTTGGAAACTAAACTATTGGTTTGTTTCTTCTTTTGTTATTAATTTTAGTTTTTGAATTTATTTTCTCATATTTTAATTTAAAATTTTACAGGTTATTTTAGATTTTCTTTTTTTTCTTTTCAATCAATCAATCAATCATTTTATTAATACTAAAATACTATTACAAACGTAAAAAAGTTATTTGGCCCAAGAAGCTTTGCTTGTTATGAGCCATACAACACTATAATAGAGCACTAAAAGAACAATAAATAATACCCTATATTTTTTCTACATTTAACACCGAAGAGGCCTAGTTTTATACTGGTGAAACGCCCATCGGTTTTGTGTTTTTTTCTTTTCTTTCTACTGGTCTTACACCCGTTTTTTGTTCTTCTTCTTAAGGTTTTTCTCTCTTTGTTTTGCAAAGGGATGTCCTAACCGAGTGGTTACCGCGGTAGACTTTAAATCCTTTGTTCTTGAGGACGAGGGTTTAGGTCCTGGTGTTGCAGGTTATTTTGTTGGAATGGGGGTCAGTGGCGTGACTCTGTAAGCCCAGCCAGAATTGACCCAGCTCTATATGGGTACCTGGAGAAATCTGGGGAAAGTAAACAAGAAGGGTGTGCAAAAGCACAGGATGACAGGCCCCCAGCCCCCATTACACTTCCTGGCTGAAAGACCGTGAAACGAAGATCAGCACCAACGGTAGGGACTGTAAAGTCCTATGCCGTATTCTTTATCTTGTTTTGTTTTGCAAGACTAAAAAAAACCTTATCAAATGTATAAAACTCTAACCTAAATTACGACAAAACAAAGTCAATTACCGGAATATCTGAAATTTTTGTTATTGGCTCCATCTTTTCAACACATCCAATAGAAACTTCTGGAACCCAAAGTGCACAAGCAACGTGGGCCCACTTGCTGCCCGATTGTGTTGTCTTCATGGCACCACCTTTGTTAGGACATAGCGCACAAGAAGGTTTCAAACCCTGAGAGCAAGGCTTGCACAGCCAATTACCTGGAAAATATTTAGATTTCCCTAAGTATATAGAAAAAAGGTAAACTGGAAAAAAGACATTTTTTTTTTTTTAACTAGGAACTCCTTAAACGTATATTCTGGGTGCGTCAGATAGAACTGACATGACGAAAACTGAGACCCGATAAAATGACCGTATAAGAACCATAGAAACAATCTTTCAGATCTACAGATTTACTACCTTCCCAGTTAAGGAAACGCACTCTCAAAGTTGAATCCCTTTAATTTAATTTAACTCTAATTTAAGTAGTTATTTTATTTAATTACTTATTAGTCTGATTAATTTAAATTATATAAAAGCATTCGCTAAATAGACTCATAGAAAAATAATTCGTTTACTCCTTTTTCACACGCTATTGCAATCATGTAATACTTTTTTTTTATAAACAATTGTTTATAATTATTTCTTATTCTGTTTCATACACAATGAATTCTTATTTCTGTTTTATAAACAAGGAATAATTGTATTTTTTATTTAGCTTAAGATTAAATCTTACCTCCTGTTTATATATATATATATATATATATATATATATATATATATATATATATATATATATGTATATATATATATATATATATATATATATATATATATATATATATATATATATATATATATATATATATATATATATATATATATAAACAATCTTTCAGATCTACAGATTTACTACTTTCCCAGTTAAGGAAACGCACTCTCAAAGTTGAATCCCTTTAATTTAATTTAACTCTAATTTAAGTAGTTATTTTATTTAATTACTTATTAGTCTGATTAATTTAAATTATATAAAAGCATTCGCTAAATAGACTCATAGAAAAATAATTCGTTTACTCCTTTTTCACACGCTATTGCAATCATGTAATACTTTTTTTTTATAAACAATTGTTTATAATTATTTCTTATTCTGTTTCATACACAATGAATTCTTATTTCTGTTTTATAAACAAGGAATAATTGTATTTTTTATTTAGCTTAAGATTAAATCTTACCTCCTGTTTATATATATATATATATATATATATATATATATATATATATATATATATATTGAAAAAGATAATTTTTCCCTTTATAAATAATGAATAATAATTTTTTTTATAGCTCAAGATTAAATCTTACCTGCTGGTATGGATGTAATACCATAGCAAGCTTGATGGACACATATATTACAGGAATCACAGAAGACCATCTCATTCCCTTCTTCACAATCAGGCTGAAAAAGATATTAAACGAAAATGTTAATGATGTATTCAAAAATTGCATACATTATTAAACTATGTCCCATTTTGACAGTTTTTTTTATCTTCTAATAACATTACGGTATATTATATAAGTATAGGTTTGACTTTCTAAGGTTATAAGTGGTATTAGCTTTTAAACTGTAATTTATAAATTTACAACAAAAAGCTATAAAAATATTAGATCAACACATCCTCCAATTACGACTATTTGGTCCATTGTTTCTACTATCCATTTCGGATTGGTGTGTATTCAAAAATTACATATTTTATTTTCTCTAAACAAGAAAAAAAATATTATTAAAAGAAAGACCGTGTCCCATCTTGACGACAATACTTTATCTTCTAATAACATTATAATATATTCAATAAATATAGGGTCAACTTTCTGAGATAACAAGTGATATTTGCTTTCAAATCATGATTTATAAATTCACAACAGAAAGCTAAGAAAGAATATTAGATCAACAAACCCTTCGAATAAATCAGATACACCATTTTTTCTATAAATTTGGTCGTGAAATAGATTTCTACTGAGGATTTGACCATTTTTAGCAGAGAGTATTTAGAAGGTCCCTCGTTCTCGCCCTCACACGATTGCTTTGAAGAGTAAATGCAGTATCGGTGCACTTCAGCACTATCACAACAATAAATCTTTATCACAAATGTACATAATAATTTGAATATATTTGCAACAAATTATCTAATAAAATTCACTTAACAAACCTGAGATAAATATCATACGCTGCAAAAAATCGTAGGAACAGAAGATTCCACAAACAGAAAATTAACGGCAATTTGCACTAACGGTAGATAATAAGCTCATACTTCACGAGCACCCGGAAAGCTATTAGAAAATTAACGACAACTTGCACCAACGGTAGATTATAGGCTCATATTCAACGACACCCGGAAAGTTATTAGAAAATTAACGACAACTTGCACCAACGGTAGATTATAGGCTCATATTCAACGACACCCGGAAAGTTATTAGAAAATTAACGACAACTTGCACCAACGGTAGATTATAGGCTCATATTCAACGACACCCGGAAAGTTATTAGAAAATTATCGACAACTTGCACCAACGGTAGATTATAGGCTCATATTCAACGACACCCGGAAGGTTATCAGGGTTAATTCAACGAACCAGTATCTAACAAGAAGATTGCACCGCAAGAAAATCACAAGAATCGTATATTATATTTAGAGGAAACTAAGGTTAATTTGCACGAACGGTTAATTATCATAGGCAGCGCAATAGCAGTGCCTAAGCAAAGAGCGATGTGGGCACAATGTATTTTTTTTTTCTTTTCTTTAGACCAGGGCACTTCGTATCGAAGGAGTTGTCGTAGAAACTCCGAAAAAGGTTTCATTCGATTGAAAATTGATGGTCAAAACTAATTGGCGGACAACTAACCCCCTCCCACACCCACCATTTCCCTAAACATATTCAATCAAAATTTTAAGACAGCCATTTCGTTCAATGTAGTTGAAAGATCCGGAAATTATGTGTTTGAGGATGACACCACCCCCCCCTACAGCCCTCAGGGCATGGGTTGCAAGTTACGTCCTGGGGCATTCAGGGTTTTATATAGAAAGGGTAATCGTATAAATTCAGGAGGAGGCTCATTGGATTGCTAATTAGAAGTTTTCGTAACCTTTTGAGATTTAGTGATCGGAGGGTGAATCCCCCTCCAATTGCTTCAAATTTTCCCGAAATGCATCTGATAGAAATTTTGAGAGGACCATTTGTTGTCATAGAAACTTCGAAAACAGCTCCTACGATTGAAAATTTAAAGGAAAAGTGCCCTTTTCAATAGTCGAAAGTGATTGGAGGGCAACTAACCCCTCTCCCACGCCCACCATATCCCCAGATATATCCAATCAAAATTTTGAGATGGCCATTTTATTCAACGTAATTGAAAAGACCGAAAATTATGTATTTGAGAGCGATAATTAATTCCTCAAGTAACACTCAAGAACCAGTGGTGTGCCATAAGTAATTATGGTTCAAGTAACACTCAAGAACCAGTTGTGTGCCACTTATGGTGTGCCCTAAGTAATTATGGCTCAAGTAACACTCAAGAACCAGTGGTATGTCACTTATGACATGCCCTATGTAATTATGGCTCAAGTAACACTCAAGAACCAGTGGCATGCCACTTATGGTGTGCCATAAGTAATATTCAAGAACAAAATGAATTACTTATAGCACACCAAGGCTTAACAACTGGTATTTTCTTTTAATCTTACCTATAAAAAGCAATTAAATAATTAATCAAAATCTCAAACAACTTACAGCTCGGCAGACATCGCAGATGACACTTTCGTCATATTCTATTCCAAGACATTCTTCAGACTTCATAATTGCTCTCATATTCAATGCACATTGCCGCTCATATTCCTCAATAACCCGTTCAAATGTCACCTCGGATATGGGACTTAAGCCTAAAACATGAACCAACATTAATGTTTGTTTTTTATCCTATGACTCAATTATTAAGAATCTTTTTATATGTAATGTCAGTTGCCAAAAAAAATAATATAAGAAATAAGAAATAAATACTTATGCTTGAAGGCCGGAAAAGTCAATGGTAGGTTCAATCGCAGAGTAAAAAACGGTCTCACCGTCTAAAAAACGATCTCAAACACAATTCAAATATGTATATGCGTCACATATTTATATGTGTCACATATTTGCACATGTGTCAATGGCTAATGTGCAAGCAAACGCGTGGATTCTCACAATTACTTCTTGGCCAAAATTTCCAACAACTTATTTTCTCTGCTTTTTAAAATTCATTTTATCTAATAGCCTATTCTATTTTTAAAACTTCAATTACACATCAACCAGATTAAAACCTTTAAATACATTTTATTACAGTTTACCTTTTTTTTTGTTGAAAGTCTTCTTTCACGAATAAGAGGTTTAGACACCACTAAGACTGAACTTGCTATAAAGCAAGTTTTTTTCATTTTATTTTTATTTATTTTTCATTGCTTGTAGAGTTTTATTAATATAGTTTTTTGGTTCCTTGAAGAATCAAACCTTAAACAAAAATAAGCTATCGTACCGTTGGTCGAAATTCTTTTTTTTTTTTTTTAATGAAGCCTGGAACTTAAAACAGATAAGGGAAAAGAAATGTCATAAAATGTATAAGAAGAAGAAAAATGGATAATTATTTTCAGACTGAAAAGAAACGACCAAACTTTTAAATAAAGCTATACAAAAGGGAGTAGCTTATAAACTGAATATCTTATCAATTAGTCATTTATAAGAGGACGAGAAATACCATAAAATGTATAAGAAGAAGAAAAATGGATAATTATTTTCAGACTGAAAGGAAACGATCAAACTTTGAAATAAAGCTAAACAAAAAGGAGTAGCTTATAAACTGAATATCTTTTCAATTAGTCATTTATAAGAGGACGAGAAATACCGTAAAATGTATAAGAAGAAGAAAAATGGATAATTATTTTCAGACTGAAAGGAAACGATCAAACTTTGAAATAAAGCTAAACAAAAAGAAGTAGCTTATAAACTGAATATCTTTTCAATTAGTCATTTATAAGAGGACGAGAAAAGACCGCCGCTCTCCCAAATTGACATTTTATAGCGATTGGTAAGAAAATTTTAGCCCAGACTTAACGTTTAATACAACATAAATTATTCAAAAGAAATTCTAAGCAGGCAGACAACGGGGAGGGGGGAGGGAGGTAGAGCGTCTTGGCGCTTGCCTTCCAATGAATTTCAGAATTTCCCTCATCTCAAATTAACTTCTTTGGTTTTTTATTTTCTAATTTGCCCTCCCCCCTTACAAATTTTCGCGTGCGTGTTGGATTTTAGTGTCTTATATCAAATTTTTAGACTCTTTTTAAGTTCTTTTTCTTTTTATCTAACTTTGCAAGTATTTGATATACAGTACGGTATAAGCATTCAATGTATAAACATTCAGTCACTTTTACTCAGGATATACTTCAATTTTTGCCATGTGGCTGGGTGCCAGTTACACTGTGCTATGTTTTAGGTGCCATCTACTGGCGCCTAAACCATGGTTCTGACTTTAGAAAAAGAGATAATTTGACTTTTGGTTAGCTAAAATTCATGGAAAATACCAAGCACAGTGCAAGACTCACAGGAGAGTTTTTAAATTATATCCATGTTGCTTCTGTCTGTTTAATACTATAAAATACATTATTTTGAAAAGCCTTACCTTGTAATACTCTCTCGCCATTAGCTCTTCGCAACCACTGGTCATCTAAATCATCCATGTCATATGAACAGACCTTATTGGCCCGTGCTGGTGCTGATGACATCTGATGTATTTCAGGATTGTAGAAATCATCATTAGTGGTTCGAACAAATTTATGCTTTGGCAACTTAAAATCTTGGAGGTAAGACTGAGTTGTTGAAACTGTTACAGATGACTTTGGCAAAGATTCGGGATTTACTGGTACTTGGACTCCTCGTTCCCATTCTTGCTTCCATGAATCGGCAAGCAGCCAATATTCACTCTGACCCAAGGGCTCATTGTCAGGTAATTTCATGGCGGAAATGAGATCCTTCCGGAAAAGCTGAAAAAAGAGGCATGAGTACAGAGACATGTACAAAAGACCCGGTAAAAGTACAGTAAGTGCCCATTTAAAACGCAAAAGTTAAGTTAACCAGCATATACAAGACAACCAGGATTAAAGAGCCAGATACACATGGCAAACTTAAGCTAAAACGGCCGTATTTATCCAATATGGGCGTATTTTAACCTGGCTTGCGAACAAAGATTTTTTTAGATGAATGCTCATTTTCAGCCTTCTTTAGGCTTCTTTAAAGTCTGAGTGATTTTCTGAGCATGTTGGAATATTTTCAACGTAACATTTGTGAGGTTACTTACCAGCTCACTTTTATGCCTTTCAATGGCTTGGCCAAGCAAATTAATTTTCAATGAGTGTCCATTTTTAAACAGTTTAAAATAATTCGTCAAGAATTATTTTGGTCCAACTTCGTCAGCAATAAGAAACTCCTGCAGCTCACAAAGCAGTCTCGGTTTTCGACTCAAGCAGCCAAACAAACCTTACGATGGTTCGGGCTCCTGCTTCAAATGCCACCGCATCTATCCGCAAAGACGATCTACGACTTCAACCCTATCAAAGCCGGTTGGAAGTGACCTCGCAGCCGACGGAAGAAACGTTGGTCCGACAGCCTGTCCGAGTTCTTGACGATGGCAAACATCAGACAGGGCGAAGAGCAAATACTCGCCATGGATCGAAGCGGATAGAGGAGGCAGACGTCACTCTCTACGACGAGCAGCGCCCGTCAGGAGACTTAAATCAAGTAAGTAAGTAAGTCAAGTCAAGAACACGCTCCCTTTTTTGTCAAAAATCCAGCCTATCACTTGCACGTGAACTCTCTATAGTAGTGGAAGAACGCTATTGTCCGTCTAGCCCTTAATTTATTGAAACAATTGGCGTATATCTCGGTTGAAACAATTGATAAGGAGTTTCAGAAAACAAATTTTACAAAGAGAGGAAGAAAAATCTGTAGTGATTCAAATTTTTTGTCTGCTATCGAAGTAACAAGGACACCAAAATGAAAACATTTTTAGCCCCCTGGACTCATATCAGGTCTATTCATACCTGAAAACCACGACACTTAAATTAAAATTTAGGCTCAAGCTTTTAGTACAGTAACAGATTTTGATAAATTTGCAACTTTCTTCTTTAAATTTGGTTCTCGCCACTCCCAAAGTTTCCATAGCTTCACACTGAAACCTTTTTCATAAAAAAATTGAATTCCAGATTTTTCTAATTTTCCAAGATATACGTATATGGTGTAAGCTTCCATTTAACCAACAGAAACAATTAGATTACATTTGCACTGTCCTTGGTAGATTAACAATTAGTCATTGCATACAACCCAGGCCTTCAAGTTTCGGCAATACCCCTTGGTATCGAAAGTTACAATTTCCAACTATTTCTACAAATGACAAAAACGATGTGAAATATTTTGGACAAAAATTATCTTCGGAACATCAAGATATAGTGATATGGAAACTTATAACTCTTTCCTTTTAACCAATTGAAACAATCAGATTTCATTAGCATTGTCTTTTGAATATTAACAATTAGTCATCGTATAGAAGGTAGGCCTTCAAGAATTACCAACATCCTCGGTATCAAAAGTTATGATTTCCAACCACTTCTACAAATGAGAAAAACGATGTGAAATATTTTGGACAAAAATTATCTTCGGAACATCAAGATATAGTGATATGGAAACTTATAACTCTTCCTTTTAACCAATTGAAACAATCAGACTTCATTAGCATTGTCTTTTGAATATTAACAATTAGTCATCGCACAGAAGGTAGGCCTTCAAGAATACCAACATCCTCGGTATCAAAAGTTATGATTTCCAACCATTTCTACAAATGAGAAAAACGATGTGAAATATTTTGGACAAAAATTATCTTCGGAACATCAAGATATAGTGATATGGAAACTTATAACTCTTCCTTTTAACTAATTGAAACAATCAGACTTCATTAGCATTGTCTTTTGAATATTAACAATTAGTCATCGCATAGAAGGTAGGCCTTCAAGAATACCAACATCCTCGGTATCAAAAGTTATGATTTCCAACCATTTCTAAAAATGAGAAAAACGATGTGAAATATTTTGGACAAAAATTATCTTCGGAACATCAAGATATAGTGATATGGAAACTTATAACTCTTTCCTTTTAACCAGTTGAAACAATCAGATTTCATTTGCGTTGTCCTTTGAGTGTTAACAATTAGTCATCGCATAGAAGGTAGGCCTTCAAGAATTACCAACACTCTTGGTATAAAAGTTACAAGTTATCTTGTAAACACAATATAACACGGGAAAGCAGTATGAACGAATCAATCGAGCATCCTGAGTTTAAGTTGTCGGGCTACAATTCTTAGGTAAAAAACTCTCACACAATACTTCATTTTTTTTTGTCAAAAAACATCTAACAGCCGCTTCTGTATTATAGTAAACGAAACGCATAACTTATCTAACATACGCACTGTGAAATTGTGATGATGAGAGGAAAAAAAAAGCTTAGACTCTTAGAAAGCTTTACTTCTCCTTACTGTTCAAATCATTTCTACAGTAAATTTAGCGAGAGTCTAATTCTGCACAATCATGCCAAATCCCAAAACTGTCATAATCCTAGGGTGCTCTTTCATGCAAAAAGCACAGTCTTCGGAGTTCCCCCAAGAAGCAGCATATTCTGTAGTACATTTCACGCAGGTAACAAGACCAATATAGAAAGTAAAAAAAATTACTAATAACAATAAAAGAAGAATTAATGACCTAGTAATTAGAGAAAAACCCAGTCGTCACTACAGTCTTAAAGGTTCAGATCTAACATACATTTTTGTAGATGATTAGTTGATTGGTATGAGTTAGTACTGATGCATTTCTGTGATGAAAGATATAAATTTTAGTAACGCAAAACTACTAAATTAATTCAGCGACGTAAAAACTACTCTACTTGAAATAAATTTTTAAATAAAATTTCTTTTGAAAACACGAAAAAATAGGAACAAAAGGAGTTAATGGCCACTTGGACTTATTAAAGAGAAACCCTTGACCCTTTGTGGTAAACGCAACACAACGTCCATACACACCACTTGACTCTGGTAAGTTTTTTTTCTAAATGCCCTTAACACATTTGATACGGTTTCTCATGAAGCCCCTCTTCACAAGTCCGATCAATTTAGTATTCAAGGGATGATTCTATTAGCTCCTCCCTTCCCCCAAGTATCAAAATTTGCATTAATTGAAACATTTTTGGTTAGCTTTAGAACAAAGATAAATGGCTGCCCCCCCCCCCATCTCCCAATCATGTCAGAACTAAAATTCTGGGTACAATCCTTGTAAGAGAACAATACAAATAAGCTGCATAATTTAAGAGCTTGCCTCAAGCACAAAACTTGAAAACAATTTTTCAGGATCGAGCATCAAAAACATTTTTTCATCCGAAATTTCTGTGGCAAATATACCATTGATTTCTAATGGAAAACAAATTTGATAACTGAAATACCAGGGTACTATATACTTTTATTGAAGCCTATTGACTTTTCCAATAAAACGTATAGAAAGGAACAGGTTGATACAATAGTAGTAGGACCCAACAATCAATCTTTTTTGTCTGACAAATTCTCAACATTTAAGAAACAACTTTGTTCATCAGAAAATTCCTTTAATACACTTTTTTACACTAAGCCCCACTAGCGGTCTTAAAGAGTAGTCTTTATCTTACCTCGGCAGGTGCCTCCGGAGCATTTCTATTGTAGGCATTACGCGGTGCTGTATTGGAAATTTTTGATGGACTGGAACGTCCTCTGGAATCACTGTCTTCTTGCTGCACAGTAGATGGACGTAAGTTTTTTCTTTTACCTTTTTGACCTAAAATAATTTCAAAAATTAATCAGGTTGTCCATAGTAACTTTAGCAATTTTAACCAGAACAGGGCAAAAAATAAAAATGTAATTTGTGTGACTCATAAACAAACTTTATGGAGTCTGCTAGACTCATATCAATCAGAGTGATGAGTAATCTTTGTAAAAGCTTGAAAGGAAAGGATGTATATTGCATTGTACATGCTATGAACAAAAATATCTTAAGTTGATATTGACGTATGTCCTGACATTTTCTCCGAGACTGGAAGGACCTACAATCAAGATCTGATGTTGCGATGAGGAAACAAGCCGTTGGGTGAAGGTGATGAATGGTGCTGGGTTGGAATACCTGTCTCTGGCACAAGGATATACACCTTCAAAAAAGACTTCTTAATGGAGGAGCCCCTGTGTATGCCACCAGAATGACAATTGGACCTAATGGTGGTCTACAACGAGTTACTTGAATGGAAAAAATTGCCTCCCACGCCCCGAAGGAAGTGATTTCCCGCCTTCATCATAAACTTAAGTTTCTTTAATGCCGTAATATGACTCGCAACGGCTAGAATGCTGGCAGATCCATTTCCATCATTGCCAGTTGGCCTCATATAATCTGATAGGGTTACAAGCAATTGCAGACATTTATATCTTTGTTGCCCATGCCTTGGACTCTTGCAAAACATGTTATGGGCAAGATCAAAGGAGCCAAACTTCATAGGCATAATTATGTAAGTACTGCTCCAGGATCATTAATTTATATTTCAGAAAACTGCGACCTGGAAACTATCCAATTTCTATTCTAGGGACGTTGCTGCCATTGTAGTAAAAAATAACTGGTCTTGAGCATATAGTTTTTAGCTTAGCATATACCTGAGTGTGAAGCCTGCAAGAGTAACAGAACAGAGGAAATTCTGTAAAAACAAAACTATCCCTGTAATTTTATCATGTGATGACAATGCACATCACATGTTATGGGGACTTCAAACATGAAGAAAAGCAGAAGTGAGCTTCAAGAGCGCCTGGATGGGAACAGCCTTACTTGATGTAACCAAGGGTCAATGCCCACCTTCATAACAGGAAGAAGCAAAGTTGTATTAGATTTAATAAGAATTGGTTCCCAGCATGTAAACATTGGTTCAAAAGTGGCGTGAGTGATCTTCCTTTATTCTTAGACCATCAAGCACTAAGGTTTAATATTGCTGTTTTTAAGCCGCAAAAGAAGCTAGAGATACAAAGCAAACAAATTGGCTCACTTATAATCAAATACTAGCCAAAAGGCTTAAAAATTTGACGGTCATCTTGGACAATTTATAGTAAAAATATTGCCAGACGAAGCTAGTAATCAGCTACTAAAGGCTCTAAAAAAGGACATCTGGGTCCACTTGGAAAGCATCTTCACCCTCGCCATGGACACAGGACAAAGCCTGAACTGCATACTTTAAGTTCATATGCAATCTGGACAAATACTTAAACGACCCGGAAAGTATTGGTCCTTAAACACCTTAGAATACTAGCCCCAGTTCAGGGGATAGGGGAAAAATATTGATTTTTGACTTTCTAAGGACTGCTGATAGGATATGTCCCATCATGCTCCAGGAAGGATGGAGAAATTTACAAACCCATTATGTTGGAATTAGCCTCACTCTAATCTATATTGCCAAGATTTGGCTAAAAGAAAGAGGTATTTTTATAACAACTAAGCTTGAGAAAATAATCCCCAAATGAATCCAGATTTTAGTGGTTGCTCATGTTAAAAGCCTACGATGAGGCGAAGAGGACCAACTGACAGCTCTGTCTACAAAATTTGGAAGACCAATGAGTCCACAACAAAACTAACAGTAGAATTCAAATCACAAGTGACAAGGCCTTGTTACTGTATTCCATCCCCCTCCTTGAATTGAAAACGAGTTAATTCATTTTAAAGTTGAAAGGTGATATTAAGCCTCTGTTAGCATTAATTCAATCCCACCTGGCCTTGCTATTCTAGGGTTAAAACTACTACAAACCATACAGGAAATAAATTCAATATTTACCCCGATAGTTATTTGGCAGGAGGTCAATTTATTAAAAAAAGCAAATTATATGAAATCAAGGGAAAAATACAAAAAAATCATGATTTCTGGGGACCTAGACCCAATCCCTTTAAGTACATTCTTTCATCATCCAAATTATTTTAACTGTCCATTTTAAGGCCTTTCCGATCACTTTAACAAAAATTTTACCATCACTCATACCTACAAACAGAGGGGTGGGAGTCCCATTGGTATAAAGGACCTTCCACAAATATGTAACCACACATGCACATTTTTGATAAAGGAAAAGCTCATAGGATGAAACTTTTTACCCCTCCTACCTAAATTCAAGGACTTTGTGACCCCAAAAAAGAAGCAAATTATTTACTTATTTGAGCAGCTGTGTAGCCAACGCAAATTCTAGATGGCTATAAGCTTTCAACATACTTGATTTATGCATTCGATCATGAACAAAAAATAGCTAACTTGCATGATATTTTACAGAATTTTTGAATTTTTAGGACTCCTAGCGAGAGATGTTCTGTATTCCCATGCCTATAGCACTAACAAAGAGTCTTGGTTAAACACAGTGTTGTGGAGTCAGAGTTTTAGTGAATTTGCTGAATGGAATCAGAGTTGGAGTTGATATATTGGAAACGTCTGGAGTTGGAGTTGGTTGTAAATTATAAGCCACTCCACAGCCTTGATTAACCACCACCTTGAGGTATTTACAGTGCATTTTAGACTTGATTGTCATTTTCATTATATGATTTACTGGCCAATGTCAATATTTCAGTTAAAAATTGCAGTATATTGTGTAAAGTTATGGTAAATCTGTGGGATTCAGTTTAATCTGGACTGGCGAAATATATTAGTGGGTGGGAGAAGGGGATGTTCCACTCTCAATCATGTTACGCCTCCGTCAGGAGCAAAAATGATCATATTACCTCATTGGAGAAAAGGAAATATTGTTCCCAATCAACAATATGAAAGGATCATTATTATCATTTAGTTACACAGAAATATACTGTTTGATTCCAGTAACAAAGCACAGCCTATATAAATCCTAAAAAGCTGTATTCCACATGTAAATATAAAATATTTTCTTAAAGAAGAACTTACCAGAGGATACGTCCTCACGAATTGGTTTTCTTTTCACTTTACTGTGAGTCATGTCGTTTCTAACATTTTTTTCTAACCTGAAATGAAAGAAAATTATTTATTCATATGGTTTCAAAACCAAGCAGACAAACTTCCCTTAATGCAAATTGAGATCAACAAAGGTTGGCATAATTATAAAATTTTAATATTTTGAAGACTATACCAATTTACTAACAGCAAGCTGTTGACAGCAGAACTAATTTTCTACAATATTTGTATATAGTTTTAAAGATGAAATCAACAGCAGCTGGTAACTTAAAACATTTGAGGATAGTACATCTGAAAAATTGCTTTCAATTATTTTAAAGTTTTCAATAAAACCTAAAGAAATACATAATTCAACAATCTATCAAAATGACTAGCGTATGGATAACTCTTCTCTCTCAGCCCAAACACAAAAAAAAATGACTTGTTGAATTGAGAGCTGAAGCAACAAACACATACTAAAACTCTCAAGATTGTCAAAAATTTACAACATGAAAAAGCAGGCATTGTAGATCCATTGAACCTAAAGACAACCAAACTGCAATTAACAAACAACAATTTTATCATGTAAAAAGCAATGACATAGTTTAAGTAAAATGATGTTGACTTATAGCTTACACGGTACAAAGTTCAAGTTCTAGTAAGTATGAAAATGAATGCAATTCATACAGTATTTACTATTTTTGCATTTACTTTACCCTTCATTACCAGCCTTATTGGTTTGAGGTGGCTTGGTGCTACAGTGAGTTGTTAGAAGTAGTAGTAGCAGACAAATAGCAGACTTTTTGTAAGTCCTTGTATTGACCAATGAATACAACCTCCAAAATTAGTACTAGATATGGTAATTATCAGTTACTCCCCAGATACAGAAGGTAACTACATTTTTTCATAAATTTAAAAAAAAATAATTCAACTGAAAGTAAGGAGCAGCTTTAAAACTCAGAGTGAACAGAAATTATTCCGTATATGAAGGGGTTGCCCCCTCCTTAATTCCTTGCTCTTCAGGGTAAAGTTTTAGCACTTTTAAAAAAGCTTCCTATTCTAATTAAATGGGTCTTGTATCTCAGGACTTGTTCTTGAAATTTTATGACAAATAGTCAAACTTTAGCATAAAGAGCAAGGTATTAACAGGGGCAACCCTTTCATGCACAGAAAAATTTCTGTTCATTTTGTGTTTTAATGTTACTCCTTACTTTCAGCTGAAAAACTTTTTTTTGTTTAATTACTGATTGTTTTTCAAAAAATGCTGGTAAATCTGCCCCATCCTCCAAGAAAAATCCCCCCCCAACAACAGGAAACTCCTCTATGGAAAGTTCCAGGAACAACTTTGATCAGAGGTTAGAACATTAGAATAAATAAATATTTTCAAAACCTGAATTACAACACCCAAGTTTCTCTGGCGCTTGACTGCTAAAATTTCAAGCCTTCTTAAATGATATTCATGCTGTAGGGTCTTTTGGTGTAACGGGGTTTTATCTCCTTCTTTAGACACCCTCAAGGAAATTACAAACACTAATAAAATGACTGGCACAGTAGTTGTGCAATATTTCAGATGAGGATAACAAGAGGAGTGTAGAGTTTTTGATAGTTGTTGGTTTTGTGTTACTCTAAGAAGACTCAAGACTATATTAACTTTGGCTAGTGGCACTTCACTAAGTTTGTTGTATTTCAGCTTGTCAGTAGCAACCCTAGGATATCTGGGGACAGGAGCCTAATCAGACAATAATTTGCTTCCATGAAACTGGAAAAGACAATGGGAGTATTTGGAGAGAAAATCTTCTATTCACAGGATGCGGTTTGTAAGCACATTTTGATGCAGTTGGTAGGCATAAAGTTTATGGGAAAGGACATGATGGACAACTTTATCAAAGGCCTTAGATAGATCCAGTCATATTGCGTCAACAAGATTATCCTCATATATCATTTTGTAATTTGTTCATAAGTGTATATTAAATTGGTGGCTGTACATCTTCCCTTCCTGATGCCATGTTGGACATGATTAAACAGCCATTAATTACACCCTCCATCTCCATCTTTTGCAGTAATACTTATCAAGCTAATAGGACCATAATTTTTAGGACTACCCATCCTCCCGTTTTCATGAATTGAACTACTGTCTACCTTTTTAAATTCATTTGAAACCTTACCAAGTTTAAGGACAGTCACAAGAGACTTGCAAGTAGATCAGCTAAATAATAAGATAACTCGTTTAATAGCCACATCAAGAATTTTGTTCAAGTATATTTGGATTTGCAAGCCCTTCACAGACGACCTTGGTATGGAAATTAGGTAATGTCAGTAGACAATTAAAGAATAAGGTGAAAACCATTGCCTGATATAACCCAGGTTACGATCTATTAGAGTTTTCTCTGAAGAACTTTGAGTTTTGTGAGTCACTTAAGAACTGTAAGTTTTGTCTATTAGAGTTTTCTCATGAACTATGACATGAATATCACGTCAAAATTACCAGGCGACATCTTATAAGATATATAAGATACTTATTTCAAAAAAATCTCTATCACAAGCCCACAAAGGGTCGATTTCGGACTTCAGAGTCGACAAATCACATGGTTGCACTAAAACTGGCAGAAATGCAGAAAAACAAGAACAAAAAAGAAAAATCATAATGAACAATCATTTATGAGTCAATAATTAACTAAACTTAAACAAATACAAGTCAGAAAAAGAATTAAAGGGGAAGGGGGCAAAATAAGCAAACAAATATAAAAAAGAACAAGATATATATATATATATATATATATATATATATATATATATATATATATATATATATATATATAATAGGGAAACTAAAGAAGAGCTAAGAACTCATATGGCACTTGTGACGAGGGAGGAAGAGCTAAGAGCCAAGAGCTCATATGGTATGAGCTCTAACAAAATTCTAAGAATCAATAGATTGATTTAAAAGGAAAATCAGAGGCTTAATGCTGATCAGGATTTAAAATAAGAGCTCTGAGTCATGATAACCTTCTAAATATGAAAATTCATTAAGATCTGATCACACACTCGTAAGTTATAAACACCTCATTTTTTCTAATTTTTGCCCTCCCTTTAGCCCCCCAGATGGTCGAATCTAGGAAAACGACTTTATCAAGTCAATTTGTGCAGCTCCCTGACATGCCTACAAATTTTCATCGTCCTAGCACGCCCAGAAGCACCAAACTCGCCAAATCACTGAATCCCTCCCCCAAAGACAGCGAATCCAGTACGGTTACGTCAATCACGTATCAAGGACATTTGCTTATTCTATCCACCAAACTCCATCCCGATTCCTCCACTCCAAGCGTTTTCCAAGATTTCCACCTCAAACTCCCCCCAATGTCAACAGATCTGGTCGGGATTTGAAATAAGAGCTCTGAGACATGAATACCTCCTAAATATAAAATTTCATTAAGATCCGGTCACCCGTACTTAAGTGAAAAATACCTCATTTTGTCTAATTTTTCCAAATTAACACATATACCCCAGTAACGGATCCGTTCCAATTATGTCAATCACGTATCTAGAACTTGTGCTTAGCCTATTCTTCCCATCATGTTTCATCCCGATCTCTCCACTCTCAGCGTTTTCCAAGATTTCTGTTTCCCTCCTCCAACCCCCTATGTCCCCGGATCCAATTCGGGTCGAAAATGGAGCATCTGAGACATAAAATCCTTCTATATATATATATATTAAGTTTCATTAAGATCTGATCACCTATTCGTAAGATAAAAATACCCCAATTTTCACGTTTTCCAAGAATTCCGGTTTCCCCCTGAAACTCCCCCTAACGTCACAGGATCTGGTCGGAATTTAAAATTAGAGCTTTAAAGCACAAGATCCTTCTAAATATCAAATTTCATTAAGATCTGGTCACCCTTTCGTAAGTTACAAATACCTCATGTTAGTCACGTATCTTAGACAGATTTTTATTCTTCCCATCCAGTTTCATCCTGAACTCTCCGCTTTAAGTATTTTCTAAGATTTCCAGTCCCCCCCCCCCTCCCAATGACGCTGGATCTGGTTGAGATTCAAAATAAGAGATCTGTGTTACGACGTCCTTCTAAATATGAAGTTTCATGAAGATCCAATCACTCCTTTGTAAGTTAAAAATATGTCATTTTTTCTAATTTTTCATAATTAACCCCCCCCCCATAAGAGCAGATCCGTTCCAATTATGTCAATCACGTGTCTAAGACATCCGCTTATTTTTCCCACCAAGTTTCATCCCAATCCCTCCAATGTAAGCGTTTTCCATGATTTTAGGTTTCCCCCAAAACTCCCCCCAATGTCACCAGATCCGGTCGGGATTTAAAATAAGAGCTTTGAGATACGATATCCTTCTAAATGTCAAATTTAATTGAGATCCGATCACCCGTTTGTAAGTTAAAAATACTTTATTTTTTCTAATTTTTCAGAATTAACCCCCCCCCCCAACTACCCCAAAGAGAGCGGATCCGTTCCGGTTATGTCAATCATGTATCTAGGACTTGTGCTTATTTTCCCCACCAAGTTTCATCCCGATCCCTCCACTCTAAGTGTTTCCCAGATTTTAGGTTCCCCCCTCCCACCTCCCCCCAATGTCACCAGATCCAGTCGGGATCTAAAATAACAGCTCTGAGACACGATATCCTTCCAAACATCAAATTTCATTAAGATCTGGTCAACCGTTTGTAAGTTAAAAATACTTCATTTTTTCTATTTTTTCCAAATTAACCAGCACCCTACTCCTCCCCCCTCCAGATGGTCAAATCGGGAAAACGACTATTTCTAATTTAATCTAGTCCGGTCCCTGATAAGCCTGCCAAATTTCATCATCCTAGCTTACCTGGAAGTGCCTAAAGTAGCAAAACCAGGACTGACAGACCTACAGACAGACTGACAGACCGACAGAATTTGCGATTGCTATATATGTCACTTGGTTAATACCTGTGCCATAAAAAGTGTCAATAAAATAACCGCATAAAGTCAATAAAAGAGTTAAAAAGATAACAAGATCTAAGAACTTGGGCTTATTCTTGAACTTGCCAAAGCACTAGAAATCCCCCAAACTCCCACATAGAGATAGGATCTGGTCCAGTTATGTCAATCATGTATCTAGAACTTGGAAATATTCTTCCCATCATGTTTCATCCTGATCTCTCCGCTCAAAGCATTTTCCAAGATTTCCTGTTTCAAAGATTTCTGTTTCCCTCTCCACCCCCCAATGTCCCCAGATCCAATCCAAATTGAAAATAGAGCATCTAAGATATGACATCTTTCTATATATTGAATTTCATTAAGATCCAATTCATGAATTATGAATGGGTGATTAAGGTCAAGATAAACATAACTCAATTTTTACGATTTCACCTCCCTTCAGCCCCCCCCCCAGATGGTCGAATCGAGGAAACGACTGTTATTAAGTCAAATTGTACAGGTCCTTGACACGTCTACCAATTGTCATTCTTCTAGCATGTCCAAAAGCATCAAACTCATCAAAGCACAGGAAATCCCCTCCCAACTCTCCCAAAGAAAGCAGACCTGGTCTGGTTATGTCAATCATGTATCTAGGACTTGTGCTTATTCTTCCCACCAAGTTTCATCCTGATCTCTCCACTCTAAGTATTTTCCAAGATTTCTGATTTCCCCTTCAAACTCCCCCCAATGTCACCAGATCCGGTTGGGATTTAAAGTAAGAGCTCTGAGACATGAGGTCCTTCTAAATATCAGATTTCATTAAGATCCAATTACCCATTCATAAGTTAAAAATACCTCATTCTTCCCATTATTTTCAAATTAACTGTCCTTCCACTCCCCCCCCCCCATGGCCGAATCAGGGAAGCGACTATTTCTAATTTGATCTGGTCTTGTCCCTGAAACGCCTGCCAACTTTCAGCAATAGCTATATTGATCATGTACCTAGTTTTGGATCTTCTTCTTGTAAAAATTGAAGTGGTCTGGGATTCAAACCCAAGACTTCTTGCACTCTAAGCAAGAATCATACCACTAGACCAGCAAGCCATACTTCGAACAACAATCATTTGTTTTATCAGCAAAATAAAATCTTCTCAACTACCTTGTTCACTTGCTCCCCCCTTGGATGGTTGAATCAGGAAGCAACTATTTCTAATTTAATCTGGTCTGGTCCATGATACGCCTGCCAGCTTTCATCATCCTAGCTTATCTGGAAGTACACAAACTAGCAAAACCAGGATCGACAGACAGACAGACAGACAAAAATTATGATGGCTATATGTCACTTGGTAAATACCAAATACCATAAATACTGGTAAAAAAAACTGGGAGGAAAAAAATAATTGAATAAACACAAAAAAGAAAACAAAATATAAAATATATAAAAATTAAAAGCGAAACTAAAAAACAGAGGGGGGGAGGGGGCAAGCAAATAAGTGCACCAACCTTGACAGCACTATCAGCCAATAATAAAAAAGAGAGAAACAATAGGGAGAAACAAGTGGGATATTTTACTCATTTTAACTGTGATGAAGAGGACAAAAGTTTTTTCATTCATATCTGGAAATAATGCAGCAAGTGCAGAACAAAATAGGGATGGACTCAGAAACAGCTCAAGGCGGCCGTAATCTGGATGACAAGTGACGTTTGGGGAAAATTCTTGCTGTCAGAGGGTTTGTTATTGCATTCTTCACAAAACGGAGGCACAATAAAACCCTCCTTCCCTCAAGGGTTTCCAGACTAACTTTTTTTAGGAGCAGAGAGCATGGCACCTTGCCTTCTTTGAAAATTATTTGCAAGGCTCTTTTTTGGATTAATCCAATTTTTTTTATTCTTTGCAAGAGGAGGGCAATAGATACATTAGCTCTATGGATGATGTCTATGTCTCTATGTCTTTAACATGGATATCCCAGTTTAAATTTGAAGAAATTGTGATGTTAAGCAATTTAAACAAGGACACAGAAATTTCAGGAGGGATTTTAGAAATTTCAGGAGGAGGATTTGAGGAAACAAACCAGCATTATCATGGACACAGAGGGGTTTACTGTCATGTCTAAGTCCAATGCCTCATCTCCAGTTTCATTGATGATACTCATAGGGTCACTTACTAAATTTTTGAAGCAAGTTTCAACAAACATAAGGTCATCAACAAATTTCCATTGGTCAAGGAATTCCTTCACAAAGCTGTTAATCATGACTGAAATAGGGGACATAGGAGAGTACCTTAGGGTATGCCATTGTGGACAGGGAGAGGATTTGAATAATGATTCGGGTATTTGACAACCTACAATCTATTTGTTAAGAAGGAGGCAACCAATTTCACCAGTAAGGGATCAATATTGAACTCACCAACAAGTTTCTCAATTAAAATATTGTGGTTATCAAGGTCAAATGCTTTCTGAAGGTCAATGGAAATAAAATTTAGCCAGGATTTGACTTTTTGAGGATTTTCCTGATGTGGTCAACAAGAGAAAGGAGGTAGTGCGAAGTAGAAGTGGATTTTAGGTTCCAAAATTGCCTCAGGTCAGTAGGAGGTAGAGTTTTTTCCTTTAGCCAATCTGCAAGGAATCCTTCATAAAGTCTCAAGAAAATAGGAGTAAGAGTAATAGGACAAACGCCTTCAAAAACCAGGCTTTCTGTTTCTTCTTTTTAAAAGGGGTTATGAAACCCTCTTTCCAATTGTTGCAATTTGCCCAGACTTGGTAAACTTGTTAAACAGGAATGACAAGGGCTTAGAAAGGAAGTCACCAAAGGCACTAATAAAAGGAAGCAAGATATTCAAAGGACCAACACTAGTTTTTGTTAGTTTTACAATTCTTCCCTCTGTCTCAGATGGGGAAACAGTGGGAAAAGAAGGGGATAGGGGTCCTGTTGGTAATTGGTTGAACAATGCTGGAAAGCTCTGGACAATAGAAGCAAGGAATTTATTTTGATTATTGGAAGTGTAGTATTTTTATATTACGTTGTATGGAAGTTTCATGTGATGTTTTTTCGTAGGTAGCCTGGGTCAATAAACCTATTCAATAGACGACATTACATGGTGTCAGAAGTGGGATCTGAATAACAATGGACGTCCTTCAGCCATCAATAAACTGGGAGGTCAACTCCCTTTCAGGAGAATGGGACCGTTTTGAAGAACACGCTAAGCTGATGTTTGCAGGGCCACTTTCAGGCAAAACAGAAAAAGTACAGTGTGCCTACAAACTCATCTGGGCTGGAGCAAAAGGTCGGGAAATATTCAACACCTTCAACGTCGCGCCTGAAGAGCTGCATAAAATCGAACCTTACCTCGCTCAATTCAAAGCATATGCTTCACCTCAGAAGAACACAGTTTTTGCACGATACCTGTTCCAGAAGTGAGACCAAAACGACACAGAGACTGTGGAAAACTACATCACAGATCTAAGGACATTAATGAAACCATGCTCCTACTCAGGCCCAGATGAAATGGTTCGGGATCGAATTGTATGTGGAATCCAAAACCAAAATGTGCATGAAAAGCTCTTGGTTGAAGGCGATGAACTCACACTGGATAAAGCAACCATTATGTGCAGAAGCCACGAAGCAACCCAGGCTCAACTCAAGATATTCAACAGAACGAGGCCAGCCCCCATTAAACAAGAGATCGACGCTATATCCCGCTACCAAAACCGGAACAGTGGTAGAAACAAACAAACAGAAGCAAGCAGCTTTAAGAGTAAAGCATGCTACTTCTGTGGCAGAACATACTCCCCCTCACACATCTGTCCTGCAAAAGGGGAAAACCTGCTCCATATGCAAAAAGACCAGCCACTTTGCCGGGGTCTGTTGAAGTAAGACGGTCAGTGCAGTTGATGAAGATGCCACAGATACAAACCCCGGCGACGAAACTGTTTTCCTTTACTCCATCGAGCAAAGTAAGAACAAGACGAAGCAGTTATTCCACTGACTATCAACAACCAGTTCTCTGTACAATTTAAGATCAACACAGGAGCCCAGGTGAATATCATCCCAAAGAAGTATTTTGACCTCATCACACCAAAGCCCACCATGAAACCCACCAGTAAGCGCCTCACAAGCTATTGTGGAGCACGGATCCCAGTAACAGGAGTCTGCGAACTATCATGTAGGTACAAAGACAACATGAGCAGCACGCAGCAGTTTTACGTAGTCGAGACCTCATCCTCCCTAATCATTGGCTACCGTTCTAGCCTCAACCTGGACCTGATCAAGCTAGTTCTAAACCTAACAGCTGGGGGCTTTGATAGGTTGAAGTTAAGCTGCTCAAGCCTCCTGCCACACAACTTATTAACCTTGGAATACCAATTTTTTGGTTTATTAGTGAACAATTCTTCAGCTTTATTTTTATAGTACAAATGCGCCAATTTACAGAATTTCTCTTTTAATTGATTTTCTTAGTTTATTGGCTTCATCCAGTTTAACATTTTTGAAAAGCTTCAATTTGGTTCTAATTAGTGTTTTTATAGTTTGGTTAATAAAAGGTTTATCACTGGAGCACCTTTTGAATCTTTTTTCTGGGAAACAAATTTGATATTTATCAATTAGCTTTTTTGTGGAATGTAGCCATTTTCTCATCAAAATTTTTTAAATTATAAATATCAGACCAGAGTTTGGTAAGCTTTTCAAAATTAAGACTTTCAGCAATAATAACTAAAAGTTTAGGAAAAACGAACCAATTGGAGAAACCTGACAGAGAGACTTGATGGATTTGAGAATAAAACATCTGCAGGTTCTTCAACCTTAGTTGCTAGAAGATGTGATTTAAGGTAAAGTAATTTAAACTAAGTTGCTATTTTGTATATAAGCTATTTCTTTTGAATCTAAAATTGATTCCCCTAGACTTTATGATTTGGATAATCTGACATATATCTTGACTCTTTTAATTACACACACCTACAGAAGAGTTTTGGGTTGCTTTTAACATCAATGATAAGGATTTTTTCTATACATTTTTGAAGAAATCTATTGATTATGAAACTTTGCAGCCATTGCGAGCCTTTTTGCTTGGTGACAGGACAGGGATTCTTGGTTTAATAACCAAATAATGTATTGTATCCTACCTAGCTTCAGCACCCATTAGAATTGATTTGAAAAGTGTTCATTTGTTTTTTGTTTATTTTTTTTATTGGAAGAAGCAACAAGCATCCCAATCTAGTGCTTTTACATGTGATCTAGTTTTATTCTAGTCTGTGTAGTCCTCCAAATTTATTTTTAGGGATACTTTTGACAATTATATCAATGATCATGCAGGTGTAATCATTAGCATATAATGGAGATATAGTCAATTGGGTCATTGATTTTCTGACTGATTGAACATGGCAGGTTCTACTTTTTACAAGTAATTGCAACATGGCTTTCTTTGAATTATGTGCTGTTGTAAGTGGGGTTCCCCAAGGGACTGTTTTTGGGCTGAAATCCATTATCTATTATCAATGTAAAATGGCAGACATGCAATGCTTATGTCAAGACTTAACAGCCAATACCTTAATTACTAGGGGTATCCACCCTACTGCTAGCAAGTACAATTTAAGGTAAAGGTGATATAAGATAATATCATTGACAAACAAAACAAAATATGACCAAGGCAACTACCCTTTGGAACACCCCTGACAGCTTCAAGCATTGAGAAGATAGCCACACTAACATAAGCCTGACTAAAATCTATTTGTCAAACAATCTTTTTTTATCCAAGATACAACACATGGTCCAAACATATAAAGCTTTACACTTAGCAATCAGCAATTCAATAGATATTGTATCAAAAGCCATGAAATAATTAAAATAAATAGAGTCATATAACACAGGATTGTCTGTCATTCAACGGAAATCAACTACCACTTCAGAAATCCAACCATTTGAAGATCTTCTTTTATAGAAACTATGTTATGCATGCTGCTGAAAATGGTTGGACTCAAACTAATCCTGTATTTGTGAGAGTACCAACTTTTCTGAAATATAGCAAAAGATCTATAATTGCCCATATCTGGTGCAGAACCATTTTTCATGAAGAGGTTCTACAACTGATTCTTTCTATACAACAAGACATTTACCTTTCTTTAAGCACAAGTTGTACAGCCAACCAAATGGTTCTGCCAGAACTCAAACTAGTCAAGATATGATACAATTGCAAAACCATAACCATTTGGGAACTTATCTGAATCTAAATTATGTGATAACTTGTAATCTTCATTAGCCTACAGGCACATGTTCAAATGTCACATCCTGATTATCAGAAATAAGTGGCACTTTGTTGTGTAGAGTAGGGGCCACAAACCAAGAAGCAAAAATTATTGTTAAAAGCTTTGGCTTCCTCTTTATCATCAGTGATACAGTCATCATCATTGTTATATCAGTATCAGTGTTATATCATCACATATCAGTGATAAAGATATCATCAGTGTAAACAGTACATCATGTCAGATGATACTTTAACATCAAATTTAGGACTACAGTTCCACAGCCACTGGTGACAAACAATTTCAATAGGAAACTTAAGCCTTGGTCTTCTCAAATTCAAAATAACTTGTAGCCCCATACAGTCTTCTTAAAGCTATAGTAAGACCTATTATAGATTTTGGTGTATGTCTTACTGCCCTTTCCTAAAGTGTATAGCTGACCTACAAGATCTCTCATGCAGCAAGAGACTGAAAAGCTTGCAGCTAACAATTGCCTTTAGATGCTAGCATGGTGACATCATAATGACCTACAAGTATCCCTTTTATTATCAAATAATCAAGTCTGCACTATAAAAGGGGTCACCTTCAATTACTTAAATTACAGCTAGGAGCAATCTAAGGATTTCTTCTTGTAGAGCTCCAGATTAATGACCTGAGCTGTATACAAGGTTTATTATTGACCAGGTGCTGTTCCATGTTCAGTAGCATCCCAAGTGAGCTTACAATTTCTGGAGGACCATTCAGCATATAGCCTTCATTTGAAAACATCAATGGATTCTGTAGTCACTGTTTCATTAGATAGTTTGTTCAAACTTTTGACAATACATGATGAAAGGAACTAAGTGCAGACTCTAGATATTGTAGACTGCTTTACAAGTTCCAAATGATGACCTGTAGTTCTTGGGTTGGTACAAATAGTGGGGAATAATGATGGAAGAGTATTTACCCCCCTAAACTTGTAGGCTAAAATGGCATCCCCTCTTTTTCTCCTATAAACAAGTGTAGGAAAATTCAGCTTTTTATTATTTTGTAACAGGTCATGACATTCAAAGGACAAAGCTGATTCAGGAAGCTTCAGGTCATCTGTATAAAGAGTTCATTGATGAAGTTATTCAACAGTGAAGGACCTAAAACACTTCCCTGAGGAACTCCACTCAGTACATGCATAGATGAAGAAAGAATATGATTACAAGAGTCATCAAATAACTGAACACATTGAGATCCCAAATAAAGAAAATCAAAGATCTAGAGCAGGGATTTCTCTTCAAGTTTGACTGTAGATAATTCAACTGCAAGTTGCTTGTGACACACTATGTCAAAAGATTTAGAAAAGTCAAGCAGAATCATGTGAGCAGACACTCCCATATCAAGCAACTTGGTGATGTGATTATATGATTCAAGGAGATTGGTGTCAACAGATCTTTGTGAACCAAAGGCATGTTGTGAACTGTGTAAAACATTATTTTCCTCAAGGTGTTTAACAACTATAGAATTGATTATTCTTTTGAGAATAATCAATTCTTGTCATCTGTCCACAGGCACCCTGATGTCAAGCAACTTGGTAACGTGATCATACAATTCAAGGAGATTGGTGTCATCAGATTTTCCTGACCAAAAGCCATGTTATGAACCATGTAAAACATTATTTGCCTCAAGGTGTTTAACAACTGTAGCATTGATTATTCTTTCAAGAACCTTAACAACTGCTGATGTTATATTAATGGGTTGATAATTTTCAGCAAGGTCCTTTCTACCTTTTTAAATATAGCAATGATAAGGGCAGTTTTCCAATCCAGAGGAAGTCTGGAAAGATTTAACAATAACTTGAACAGCAAGGAAAGAGGTTGACACAAAACTGTATGGTGCCCATGTAGGATACATGGGTGAATGCCCTGTGGACCAGCTGAAGTAGCCTTCAAACTATAGAAACAACATTGATTGGCTGGTAATTCCTTGCATCTTCCTTGCTACCACCCTTATATATAAGGGTTATGTAGGCTGTAACAAGTCTTAAGAATACACTTTTCACCAACAGAAATATGGAATAAGGGAGCAAGTGGGCTTTATAGTTCAACATGCAGTTCATTGAGAAGCCTTGGGTATAGACCATTTGATCCTACTGACTGTAACTGGGGCAATCAATAATATGGTTAACTGCTTATTTAGGGCATCAGCAATTTCCTTTGGGTTATCTACCAATCACCCATTTGCTTTAATATGTGTGATATAATGTTGTCCTGGCTTATAATGCAAGACAGAATTCCAAAGCATTTTGGGCTTGACTTACTTGACTGTTGCAATAGCCCTCTTATCCTGTTCCATTAGCTTTCTGCAAATGCTTTTTTGATTCTATTCCAGGATTCATCAACATAACTCTCATTAATAAAGGACCAATCCTTCACTGCAAACTTTTGCTTTATAAGACATTTATCTCTGTACTCACGTTGAGAGAAAGCTGATTGTTCTGAGTAGTCTAAGTGAACATTTATGACAATATAACCTCTTGGACAGATTGGCATGTTGGGATCACATCTAGTAACGCTTTACAGTCATCCATTATAACAAGGTCAAGCAATCATGGGTTCTGACCAACCTCATGCTTAGTTGGGAAAACTAACTGCTTGATAAAGTGAATAGTTAGCTAGACACTTGAGAAATGGCCTGGGAGATTCTTACCTTAAATTACACTTGCTATCAATATGGACAAATCCAGTGTACACCAGTTAGTGATGATGGAGTCATGGGACATGATGCTGCATCCCATTGAGTGAGCCATGGTTTTATTGCCCAGTCCATGCCAAGGTTTGATTTAAAGCTATCAATAGTTGTAGATACCACTGTTGTCTTGCTTAGGCTGTTCTGGAGACTTGTGATTTGATTATAGAAGACATTGTTTCTCTTTCTTGTCTTGTAAAGCTTGCAGAGCAGCTTTGCTGAATGACCTCTGGTACTTGACAACTGGGCAGGTTCAAACATATCTTTGTCATCAGACTGGAGCAACTTATAGGTCATCATCATATTGCCTCTGTGTTGGCAATATGTCATAGTTGGTAGTTTTAGGCTCAGCAGTTGACATCCACACTCTTTATCCTCAAGACCGTTTACACATTTAGTCACCTGTCTCTCAATAGATTCAAGAACCACCTGGTATTGGTGGTTCTCATCCTGGAATTTATTAATAATATACTTCCCTCTTCTTTCGAAAATTTTTTCTCCATTAATTGTGATCTTCATAGCCACAATACACAAGGGGCATCAAATTTGGTACACCCATTTAGAAATACGGCTAGAGCTTCTTCGGTGATTAGAAATTTTGCCCCCTCTGTATGGGATATTATTCCAATTGAAATAAGAAATTCAAGTCATTTGGCTTCCTTCAAGGCTGTTGTTAAGAGATTCTTCCTTGCAAAAGAATAGTATGGTAATGATGCAAAAGTATAGTAATAATGTGTGAGCGTCATAAGTAGAATCTTTGTATATAGTAATATGTAGAGTAGAGACGACTGCCACCTGCTGCCAACAAGCCCCTTGGGGCTTTCTTAGCAGGTGCTGCAAAATGTTTTGTATACATGTTTTTGAAATAAATTAATCTAATCTAATCTATGTTTAATTGATTGGTCTCACCAGGCTTTTACAGAGTTCTAGGTATCACAAGGCTTTTATAAATATCAGTCCCTATTGCTTGTAGGCTTGAGGATACCAAGAGTCTGGTTAGCCCCTGCTACTACAGGTTGGGTGTGGCAGTTGAATTCTTGTCCAGAATAGCCACAACCATCAACCATAGGACAGAATGTATGTCAAAGTCTCCAACTAGTAGAAGGTTTTCTGTCTAAAATACTTCTCTGTCAGTAGAGAAGTAGTCTCTATCAGCATTATTTCCAATTGTTGGTCCTAATTCATTACCCTGAGGTCATCAGCTGAAACTTGTCAAACAGTCTACCCTAACCAAATTCTGCACTCAAATTTTTTCTTCAAGAGTTGTCAACACTTGGAACAAACTCCCTGAAGATACAATTACAGTTGATACTTTCAAATGAATGCTGGATGCTGAGAGGTTCTAGATGAAGTATAAACTTGACTTAAGTCTTCTGCCGGCACTGCTCAGCATAGAGAGTGATGTCTGCCTCCTCCACCCACTTTGGTCCATGGCGAGTATTTGCTCTTTGCCCTGTCTGATGTTTGCCATCGCCAAGAACTTGGACAGGCTGTCGGACCAACGTTTTTTCAGTTGGCCGTGAGGTCGCTTCCAACCAACTTTGATAAGGTCAAAGTCATAGACCATCTTTGTGGGTAGATGTGGTGGAATTCGAAGCAGATGCCTAAACCATCATAAGGTTTGCTCGGCTGCTTGAGTCAAAAACCAAGACTATTTTGTGAGCTGCAGAAGCTTTTCATTGCTGACAAAGTCGGACCATCGTAGGCCCTCAATCCTCCTCAGGCTCTTTGAACGAAATATGTCTATTTTCTTGAGGGTTGCAGTTGATGCTTGCCATGTAGCCGACTAGAGCATTGAAGATCTGCAGTTTTGTTGTGTGACTGATATTTGGTTTTCGCCAGTGGTGACGATTCAGTCTACCCATGACAGAAGATGCTTTAGATAATCTTGCCTGCAGCTCGGGGAGAAGTGAGCCATTTGAAGAAATTACAGAGCCCAGGTAGGTGAATTCTTTAACAACCTTGACGCTAGTGGTGCTGTCCAGGCTAACTGGAGAGTTAACAGCAGGAGAAGATGGGTAAAATTATGGCCATAATTTTAGTTTTGTTCCAGTTTATATGCAGTCCTACTTTGGCAGCCTCTTCTTGCAGAATTTGGAGCACTTCCAGCAGCTGCTCCATGGAGTCCGCCAGAATGGCCAAGTCATTGGCAAAATCGACATATGAGATGGTATGATCTCCAAATTTGAGCCCAAAGCTGAGATGTGAAGTGGTTTTGTCATAATGTAATCTATGATGACATTGAAGAGCTCTGGGGCCACTGCACATCCTTGGCGCACCCCTGTCATGATTTGAAAGAATGGGCTGTGCCAACCATTTACTTGTATACAGCTCTCCGTCCCATGGTGCAGCACCTTGAGAAGTCTGCAATATTTCTTGGGTAGGTCAGTCAACTCTAGAATCCACCAAAGAGCTTTTCGATTGACTGAGTCAAATGCAGCACGGAAGTCAACAAAGGCAATAAATGCTTTCTGTTGGAACTCTGTGGTCTTCTCTACTATTTGTTAAATTGTAAAAATCTGCTCAATGGTTGAATGATCTGACATAAAACCAGCTTGCTCTGGTTACCAGATTTTTCAAATGATGCTCCAACATCAATCAAGCAGGACCATTGAAAACAGTTTGCCAGGGACTGACAGTAGGGTTATTTCCCGGTAGTTGGAGCAGTCGCTTCTCAAGCCTTTTATCTTCCATAAGGGGATGATGACACCCTTCCACCAATCCTTGGGAATTATCTCTGTTTGCCAGATTGTAGAGAACAGGGTGTGTAGAAACAGGAGCATTGCAGGACCTCCATATTTTAGCAGCTCTGAGTTTAAGCCACAGATACCAGCAGCTTTATTATTCTTGAGTTTTTTTTACTGCATGTCCAATTTCTGAGGGGCTGAAAGGCTCATCTGGAGGAACATCTGTTCCAGGTCTTTGACTGCAAGGTTAGCTGGGACAATCATTAGGCAGACAGACCAGTATTGTTGAGGAGCGAACAGAAGTGGTCCTTCCACCGCTCAAGACAAGAACCTTCATCAGAGAGAAGTGCACCATCCCTGGACAGGACCCAAGGTGGGAGTTTTATTTTCAGTAGTAGTTTCATTAGTTAGCCATGATTTCTTTGAATAACTCCTCTTGCCAAGCATTAGTTGTGCTGCTTCACTGGTCTGCAATTTAAAATGCTTCCAGAGATCTTCACTGCTATTAAGTGAGCCAAGGGCCTCAAAGCAATTCAATATCTTGATACTGTACTTCTGGCAAGTATCTGGTTCCTTTAGTTTCCCAATATCTGCAGCGACAGGTTTTCTTTTCGATCATTGTGCATGGAGGTGAAGCCAAAGATCAGTGCACACAAGCCTATGGTCTGCATTTCCAAACTCTGCTGATCTGTAAGTTCTGCAGTTCTTCACCAATGATCTCCAGCATTTGGAAATAATGACGTAGTCAATCATTTTCTTTGTACAACCGTCATTACTATACCACATGTACTGATGAATAGTTTTGCATTGGAAGTAGGTGTTTGCAATGTAAAGGTTGTGAGATCAGCACAGTTCAAGTAAGTGGAGCCCATTGTCGTTAAGTGGGTCAGGGGATACAGGACCAACTGTGCCATGCCATAAACCCATATCATCACGCACTGTCACATTAAAGTCGCCAAGGAGAACAGTTTTATCATGGGGGGGGGAGGTACTGTTGCAAGGCATCTGGACATAGCAGAGTAGAAATCCTCCTTAGTTGCATCATCAGAATCATTGGTCTGGACATAGCATACGATGACAGTCATCTTGCCATGCTTGTGTCCAAAGTGGGCCTTCATTACTTCATTACCTTCATAAACTTGACTAGGGTGCTACAGATCCTCCAATTGTACCTGGTCACTAAAAAACAATGAAAACAACTTCAAACATCAACTCTGGAAAATCTTTAGACTGATCCAGCAGGAATTTAAGGTAATAGACTTTATCACTTCAAGGAGTGATCTTCCAAAGTAAGGGAAACCTGGACATTTATAAATTGAACCAATACAGACTGGCATTCCAGCTTTGATATGACTAGTTTATATCCTAGTATCTTGATTTCTCAGAGTTTAGCAGTCCTTTTGGGTTTCACTTCACAAAAGGCATAAATACCTGTTGCTGCTGAAGAAAACACTAAGTCCACTATTTTATTCATTGTAGCTACTTTCAGAAGAAATTGATTGTTTTTGGAACTTGGAATCAGTGACCTGTTCTGATCTTGTACTATAAGAACTATTGTCTGACTCTGCACTGACAAAACTACCATTCACTAATGCACAACAGGATGAACCATCTACAATGTTAGCAGTCTACTTTCTATCTGAGCTGGTGGGGAAGTTTTTTAGGATGATTATGATCCATAAAATTATAATATCCTTCTCCTTTTACTTTCTAAGTTTAGAGCACTTTGTAGTTCTTTTGATATAGTTGGATTTTGTTTTATTCTTTCATAATTGAATTCTGCATGTTCCATCAGTTTTGTATGACTTCTGGAGAATTTCTTTGTTGAAAGATTGAGAACAGAGATCATCATAGGCCTGTTACTAGTTGTGTAATTCTAGTTAACTAAGTGACAAGGATCTGTAACAGGTATGTTTGGGATGTTATACTCTTGAGATAAATACAGTTGAGTAAATTCTCCATCATCTGGTTTTGCTGGCACCCTTAAAATTACAATGCTGAGTATATATCTGTCTATCTCTATAATCTACTACTTTACCTTGTTCTCTAGATGACTATTAGGATCATTTTTCAAATTGTACACCCACAAGACCATGATACACATCAAATAAATTTTGATCAATGGCACTACTTCATATCTGTTCAGAAGTGTCTATATGCATTACAATGGCTTGAAATTTATAATCTATATATTTAATTGCTTGGTGCTAGAATTTGCTAATGGACACTTTAATTTTATATGAAGATCATAGATGGCTGATAAGGCAGATTGAGATTGTTCAGGAGATTTTGCAATTGTACTTTATGTATTCAATATATCCAGTTTAGCTTGTTTGTTACTGTTATATATGGGACAATTCTATACAAATAAAATTTGCCTTGTCATCCTAGTAAGAAGAGCATAAACCAGCATAATCAAATAGGTATTCTGCTTCAACACCAAAGGCATAATTTGCTATGGTGCAAGGGGACAACTGCTATCTCTAAACCCTAATTTTGTCAAAACTAAGAAAAGCCTGTGTAATTCAAGCATCCAGAGAAACAGGTTAGTTTTCTTCAGTTTTGTGTTTATGGCACTATATAGCTCATTTTGCAATGCGATTTTCACATAATCTGGGAAGATTGGCTCCAAATTTCCCCCCCCCCAGGACTAGGATGAAATTATATCACTGTTCAAAACTAGCCTGAGATTACATATATCCACAGTAGTAGGATATCTACAATGTATGCATGTGTTTCTCTTATATAGATAGACATGCATATCATGTCTGTATGTTACCATGAATGTCCAAAATACCTTTTTGCTCCTTGAATTTAGTCAATATTGCCAGTCAACAATTTCAGTTTAATGTAAGGTTTGATAATGACAGGTTATGTTTTAATGCATGTCTAAGATTTATAACCTAATTTAACATAACCCAACCTAACTTTAAATTTGGTAAAATTCTAGTTAATTGACTTCTGTCTATCTCAGAAAGGGTTTAGGTTAAGAAAATAAAACTTTCAGGGATGAATCTACAGATGAAAGTATGTCCCAGGAAGGTATTTTGAAGCAACTACCTCTACTCCTTCTCTCTCTAGAGGGCCCTGACCTTTGATGACTTTTTAAAATAAGTGTGTTATAAAAGTGAAAACTTGCAAAATAGATCTTCTGCTTAATTTAAGTACAACAAAATTGTTTTCAGCTTCATAACTTTGCTCAATTCCATTTTATAAGGTTTTAAAGATATGCAAATACATTTTCTAAATTTTGAAAAAAAAACATTGATATGGCTCAAAATTCTACTCAAATAACAGGAATTGCATTTTCAGAACTAAAGGTAAAGAAGAAGCAACTAGTAACTGAAAATTAAGGTAAAATGTTGTTTTGACAAAATTTTAATAGGTATAGACCTGTCATGTAGGCAAATTTCAGGGCCCTTGTTAGGGAGAAGGAGTGGAGGTGGGTACTTTGAAATACCTTCCCCAGACATACTTTAGCCTTTAGACCCATTTCTGAAAGTTTCATTTTCCTAACCTAAACCCTTTCTGAGATAGCAAGAAGTCAATTAACTAGAATTTTACCTTAAATTCTACTGTCAAATCTTGAATAAGACTGAAAAAGCTGATTTGCAAATCTAACTGAATCTAAGCAGAGAAAAGTGAATTTTGAACATTTCTTATGAATTTTAATATGAACCAGATTTTGGACAATCGTAGCAACACATCTAAAGCATAGCCCAGTAGCCTAGGCTACTTTGTTCTAGCTTTAAAATTCTGCATCCAAGATTGGACAGCATTTTCTAAGCTTAGGCTCCATACTAAAATGTGCATTTGTAAATTTAAGCACTATTAATGATTAGCAGTTCATTTAAAAGAATTAATGCTGTAGGCTATATGGTTAAAAGACTCAAACAAATCACACAGGCTTGAATGCATTGCTCATTAAGAAAATTTAAATGGTCAAAATTCAATTACTAAACCATATAGTTTCTAAGTGGTATATTACAGATCTCATGCTGATTTAATTGAAGTGGTGATTGGTCTAGGCTAGCCTACCAGACATCTTGGTCTAGGCCCTACTTTGTGGTTTCCATAAGCTTTAGGGTTCATTTAACCGATTTCAAGAGCATTTACCTTCAAATAAATGAGAAAAGCTATTTCCTATTAAATCAAAAGTACTAGAAAAACTTTTAGTTATCAAAATTGTGCTGGTCTAGCCTATTTCATAACATAGACAAAAAAGTAGTATTGCTTGGCCATACTTCAATATTCTTCGTTAAGTATAATAATTAAAGGTTGATCATAAAGACATAGAACGTTGTTTTAACTTACTGACGAGACAATTAAATTTACCATTCAGTTAAAATTCACTGCAATTCTTATTATTATTGGCGCCATTAGCGAATATTTTGATGTAAATAAATAGGCATGTCTTGGAAAACGCCATCTGATCAGTCAAACATAAAACCATAGTATACTTATCAACAAATCAGAATCCGAAATGTAAGAAACTAATAAAACCTCATTAAGATACTAGAAGATAGATAAATCTGCTTGTGATTTATATTTTTTTTCAAGTGTTATAGCATCCAGATTGTCTATTTTAATAAGTTAACATCTTATTGGAGTACAATTAAGAGGTCAAAGAACCTGCCTTTGGTGTTCATGGTCCTTACGCCTTATAAAAAAGACAAAGGAGTTAGTTAGAACCACCTTAAAAGTTTTTAATACAAATATCTAACTGATTAATTATTTAGTAGCCTATAAATTTGGCGTTTGTGATCCTTTGTATCAATTTTCATCCAAAAACATTTTCATGAATATCACCTTATAAAAGCATTGAATAATTGTTATTTACAAAAGGAATTTAAGAGAATTAAAGATAACTCGTGAAATAATCATGAATTCTTTTGTGAATATTTAAAAAGTTTAATTCTATGATCCTATCCTAAATACTGTTTAATAGATATGAATTGATAATTTGAATAAATTGAACTTTGCGTTTAATTCTTGATCCCTTTTCTACATTGCAGGATATTCCAGCTGCATATATGTATCATATACCTTTGATGTGTGGTTCAAACACTGAACTTGGCATTTGACTATGAATATGAGTTCAGACTATAGTTGACTGAAGCCAAATTTCAATCAACTTTAAGCTTTTTACTCTCCATAGTCACAGACACTTTAATCTTTGTATACGCAAACACTAGTTGAGTTCCCGTAATTCCTGTTACTGAGTAAAGTCAGTACATGGTCATATAAGGATGTTTGGAATTGTTATTTTGAATTCCAACAATTTTTTCAAAGATATTCTTAGGTTATTTAAAAAGGACTTCCTTTAATTTCTTTGAAAGTTTTGGCTAACATTCTGGCAATTGCCTTCCTGACAAAGGATTAAAACTTTGCTGTTTGAACCATGTCAGAACTACTGTCGAAATGACGGTTAACTTAGTTATAGTCACGTCCATTCTTGGTTGACCATATTCCCTACTTTACAGATAAAAGGACCCTCAAAATGGTCTGTATTTATCAATTTATGGAAATAGAAGAAGCGGAACTCGCAACCGCTAAATATTAAAGTTCTGATTACTAGTGACTCAAAATAAATTTCGGCTAAAGAAATATTATTGATTTAACTTCATTTTATTGAGAATCTAGATCAAATAGCCATGTTATATATATTTCAAATGGCAGATCTTGAACCATTTAAATAAATAAGAAGCTAAATTTTCAAATAAAAGCAGAGTTTTATTTTCTCTCGCGTTGTAATAGAAGTTATGTAGGATGGATTTGCGAGTCATGGGTATCCATAGGCAGTGGCTTCATTAAAGGGGACAAAGGGAAGGGGGAATTGCCCTCCTACCATAATTTGAAGAAGTAAAATTATAATATAGCCCATGCCCCTTGACTCTCTGGCTGTGGACCCCTCTTGCACCCCCCTCCCCAAATAAAAATGCTGGAGCTACGCCCCTGTCCAAGGGGACACAAATGAAGCAAATAAAAACTATGATCTATCTTATTAAAGGATGTGGTATAAATTCCCCTAAAATGGGTACTATTAAAAATTCAGGTTTCTTGTAATGTGCTTGGTCGAGTTATTACGACTTTAAAAGTTCCAGCAACCTTAAATCGTAACTGAAAAGCCATCTCCCTCTTAAAATTACTACGATGCCCCAACAAATCATTTAATGGCTTCACTAACCGCATGATTGATCGGTATATCAGTCTATTGACAAACACGTTTATTTTTTACTGAGGAGGGCTGGATAGCCATTTGTTAATTGGTTACTGACTCCAATATGGCAAAAAAGTTCAAAGTAGCTTTAAATAAGAAACATACAGTAGATTCGATCAGAGCTTTAAATGCTTGAAAATTTCTCTTCTAGAAATATAAGTGGAGAGAGGTTAGATTCTTCCAGAAAAAATAAAAAATATCATATTAATATGTACCTAGTTAATTTGTTGTGGTTGGCAGTATCATTTTTCCAGAACTATTCCTGGTTAATCCACAACAATAAATAAGGATAAAAACTTGGTTTTTGAATAAAAAGTGTGTGACCTTACCAAGTGCGAAAGAATTTATAGCAGCATTAGTCACGGCCATGAGAAATAATTGCAAATGAAGAAGGATAAAAAAATAACCAGCAAAATTCAGGCGAAAGATATAGAGAACCAAACTAGTAGTCTTATCGAATCTACCTAAAAGGTTTGTGCTTAGTCGTCTAGCCCAAGGATGAGACCTGTGGTGTCCCAGAACAGAACGGATTATGAATACTTTAAACGCCTTCTCACAGAAATTACTTTGTACTTCCCTCTCTTTTTCATATTTTCTACAGTTAAAGTATGTCTTCATACACTCCACATGTGTCGCAGTTTGGGGATGTGGCTATTTCCCAGTGGAACAGTGTTGACTTTGTCTTTGCACGGCCACATCTAATACGGAATAGGCAAATAGAAAGGATGCGAGACGTGAGGAACATTTCTTTTGACGGCTGCTTATAATCATAGAGATCCAGAAGCTTGGCATGGGAAAAATGGAGCCAAGCCTCTTCATCTTCCAAGTTTTTGAACTGTTTGAAGACAGAAATTAAGGACCAGTAATAGGGATTTGGGTGATCAGGCCTAGTTGGCAGGCTTGTTTTGCATCCTGGTCTGCTAGTTCGTTTCCTGTTATACTACAGTGTGCTGGAAGCCATTTAAATAGAGCAGATAAACCCTTTTTTTCAAGTTGTGTAACCGAATTTTCAATCTCAATGGCAACATTTCTTGATTGGTGTTGCTGGTGTGAGCGGTAATCCAGAGACGACAGTGAATCAGTGCAGACAATATACTTCTGATGTTTGATCACTGTTTGGCTTGAAGTGAAAATTTAATTACCATAAGCTCTGCAGAGAAAATTGTCAGATTTGGGGGTAAACCGTAAGAAAGAGACAGGTTCTGGGATGGTAAAACTACTGCACAACTGCATTTTTTCCGCCTTTGGGTCATCTGTGTAAACTTGGAGGAAATCCTGATATTCTTCCAAATTTCCCAGGAATATGACTTTCATCAGTGCTTGGGGAAGGCCCTCGTTTTTCCAATTCCGATCTTGAGAATAATCAATTCCCCAGTTCCTTTGGAGGCAATAGAAAAATCATCATCGAAATTAACAGTCAGCCTACCATTCTCCATGAACTCTTCCATGCAAGGAAGGCAAAGGGATCTCTGGAAAGAGGGCATCTCTTTTGGTTTAAAGCAGACATCACGGCTGTGGAGGCTAATAATTCTTTTGATTTCACCTGCGTAATCATGAGCTGCTCGATTTGTCAAAGCGGAAAATCGCTTTTTAAAATTTCGCAGAATATTTGAAATTCCATCTTGCTTGTTTTCATTTTTATTGTTGCCTCTGTAATAAAATTTTCCTTCTGAACCGGTAAAACAAGCAATGAAGTACATTAAAGTTTGTGCTGGAGTATTAGCTGGTATAACAGCAGTACCATTCTTTAAGACAACTGAACAAACAGAAAAGATTAGGTAGGCCAAAGATTCAAACCAGTGAGCTATCCTATCCCAACCTTGAGCTATTTATGAAATTCTTTACTGTTTAATAACCGCAAAGGCTATGATAGCCTTGTTCTGACAGTCCGTTAAAAGACAATCGGTTTTCATCCACTACTATCAGCCTCTTTGTCTACAACACTAAATTAGTCAAGGCCAACACAGCTGTGTGCACTCCTCCATATGTCACCAGTAAAAAAAAAACATGTTCATTATCAAAATATGTGTTCAGAATTTGTCGTGAACATTCAAATTGTTCTGTAGAGATAGCCTAGTAAACAGAAAAAAAAAATCAGTTTCAAGCTTCAGTTTCTTCTAACATGATTGTCTCTTTCTCACCCAAGAAATGAATCTTTGATCTTTCTTGCCAATTAGAACATGACATTTCTTATGTCTTTATGTACTATAAAACCCTTTCATAGCACATTGAATTAGGCTTACAAATATGCTACATGAATAGAATTAGGCTAATGTTTTTTTTTTGTTAAACTTGAATCTTCCTAGTGTGTGCTACCCTATTGATCCATCCTGCTCAGCTGACCCAATAATTTATTCAAATTATCTCAGAAATGTCAAAATATCTGAAATTGTGCTATAAACTTTCATTTTTTTTGTTTCAGTATAGCATGTCAAGAAGAAAAATTCTGTATTCTGCAAGCTGCAAGCTTACTGTTATGAAAGATGCAAAAATCCTACTTTGCCAAAATTTATACATAGAAAAAATTGACATGTTTATGATAACATTTTGAAAAGATAGCAGTATGTTTACTGCTCAAATACTGCCTGCCTCACATACATGCTGCTTCAACCACACACACAAATCCAATGGATTAATGGATCTGTTTTTTTTTTTGTAATAGAGATTCTCCTTTTTTGTGTAGCCTCTCTGATAATTCCATCTGTCTGACAATATCACAACCAACTTGTTTCAGATAAGGTCAAGTCTTCAATATTCTTAATCTGGTTGTTCTCACTAATTCTGACCTTCTTATTAAGAATGTTATAACCACACCTTGTGTTTGTAGAGACCAAGTTGTAATTATTTTGGAGTTTTACCTTAAATTGCAACTTGGAGCAATTGAAGGATTTTCCATCCTGTAGCATTGCTCTGCATTTCTTCAAAAATTGCCCTGTGGATTGATTCAGAATTGTTTTGAATATTAAGTTGGTTTTATTCACTAGGGTTTTTGCTGTGGTCTGGGACTCCAAGGTATCCCATTTGAGCCTCCATTCCTTATTGCTCTACTCCTTGTCAAGTGAGACTTTGAATTCTTTGACAGTCTTACTGCATACAGTATGATCACTCAGGGAGTTATACAGGTCTACAACCTGGTTGGTTAGGAAGTGATGGCGTTCCCTCCTCTGAGCATTGACCTTTATGAGCTTCTTCGAATGACCCCTTGTCCACTGTGATGAATCAATGAAGAAGAGACTATGAACTGGATTGTTGTGAATCAATTTGTAAGTGTTGATCATGTCAACCCTTTTTCTTTGGTAAGTCATGCTGCATAAGTTCAGAGTTTGCAGTCTCATTGGGTAAAGAAGACATTGGCACCCATCTACTATCTTTGTTGCTCTCCTCTGTACTTTCTCTATCATGTCCTTGTCCACTTTGTAGAAGGGAGATGCAATTGACCTGCCAGTTTCTAGCCTTGGTCTGACAAGACTCTTGTATAGCTTGGTGATTGTTTGTGGAGATCCAGTCATGAATGTTCATTTAATTGTCCCTAAAGTGCAGTTTATGCTAGCTACAATCTTTTCAGTATGACTTCTAAACTTTAACTGGCAGTCAACTATGACACCCAAGTCTCTTTCCTCTGTAACTACAACTAGGGGTTCTCTTTGACCAGTTATTTGGTTTTGCATGGTGTAAATATGTTTTTGATTTTTATTGCCAAAATGCAAAACTTTACATTTACTTGAATTAAATTCAAGTAGCCATTGTCTAGCCCAGTCATCCAGCTTGTCAAGATTGGCTTGGATTGAGGCAGCCTCCACCCAAGATGATGCCGCCCTGATGAGCTTGGAATCATCTGCATAGAGTGTGAGATGGTTTTGGAGTATTTTAGGAGCATCATTGATATATATGTTGAAAAGTGATGGCACAAGCACAGTTCCTTGGGGAACTCAGCTAAGAACAGGTATAGGTGATGATAGCACACACACTCCTTTATCATTAATAACAGCAAATCTTTGGGTTCATTCTCCCAGGAAGTATACAATCTATTCACCTTCTTCTAAGCACCAAAAATATGTAAACTACAAACCAGTCTGAAAAATTTACCTATGTCAGTTAGAAAAAGCTTATTACTGATGATATTGATGAGAGTTGGTTCAATGTACAAATGGAAATGCTGAATGTTGAAAAGTCTTGCACCAGAATTTTCAGGCAAACCAGGCAAACATTTTATCTTTTTATAACTTCCAACATAAACATGCTAATCAACAGAAAACATGAAGCATGGAGTCATAATTGAAAAATAAGGCCACAGAAAAGTATCAAGTCTTCAAATGCTTTTGTAATCAAACAACCAACCAAATGAAGGAGTTGAAAAGAAGATTTGAGGAAAAATTGGCTGGGGAAGTTAAGGACAACCCTAAATCTTTCTGGTGTTATGACACCCAAAAATATAGCAGCAGATGCACTGTCCCAAATATCCTGCACAATAATCAATCAGTTGCTGATCCTTAGCTGAAAATTGAAATTGTCAATCAATGTTGCTGATCTGTTTTTTCCTCCAGTTCCAGTATTGTTTATCCCATGCCCCCTTTATATGATGTATCACACAGTTTTGTGTCAACCTCTTCCCCTACTGTTCAAGTTATCATTAAATGTTTCCAGGCTACTTCTAGATTAGAAAACTGCACATATCATTCCTATATTTAAAAAGGGTAGAACATACCTAGCTGAAAATTATCAAACTATTAGCATGACATCAGCAGTTGTTAAGGTTCTTGAAAGAATAATTAATTCTGCAGTTGTTAAACACCTTGAGGCAAATAATGTTTTACAGAGTTCACAACATGGCTTTCATTCACAAAGATCTGTTGACACCAATCTCTTTGAATCAAATGATCAAACCACTTAGTTTCTTGATATGGGAGTGCCTGCTGACATGATTCTCCTTGAATTTTCTAAAGCTTTTGACAAAGTGTGTCACAAGTGACTTGCAATTAAATTATGTGCAGTCAAGCTTGAAGAAAATCCCTGCTCTGGATTCTTGATTTTCTTTATTTATGATTTCAATGTGTTCATGTTACACAATTACATACTGACTGCCTCTAGGCATGCAGTTCATATATTCTGACTACTGATACATTGGTTCTAAAGGGACTTACATCCCTTAAACTGAATAAATCTGCTGGTCAAGACAACATTCACCCATGTATTGTGCATGAATGTCATACAATTTTGTTTCAACCTTTTTCCTTACTGTTAGAATTATTTTAGGTCCTTCACTGTTGAATAACTTCATCAATGATGCTCCTTCCATTATTGGCAGTAAATCAACTCTTTATGCAGATGACCTGAAGCTTCCTGGATCAGCTTTGTCCTGTGAAGGTCGTGACCTGTTACAAAATAATCAAAGCTGAGTTTTCCTATACTTGTTTGTAGGAGAAAAAGAGGGGATGCCATTTTAGCCTACAATTTAAGGGGGTAAATACTCTTCCAGCATTATTCCCCACTATTTGTACCAACCCAAGAACTAGAGGTCATCATGTGGAACTTGTCCACATGATTGGATCCTTGATTTTCTTTATTTGAGATCTCAATGTGTTCAGTTATTTGATGATTTTGGTAATGGTATTTTTTCTTCCTCTAGGCATATTCTGAGTGGAGTTCCTCAATGAACTGTTTTGGGTCCTACACTATTTAATATCTTCATCAGTGATGTTCCATCCATTATCTGCAGTAAACCAACTCTTTATGCAGATGTCCTGAAGCTTCTTAGATCAGCTTTCTCCTGTGATGATCATGCTCTGCTACCAAATAATCTTTAACTGCTTGGTCCATGGGCTGAGGCCTGGTTTCTTGAATTCAATGTTGCCAAGCACCATATCACTTTGGCAAACTGAATACTTGCCGCTCTTGCTTTTTCTTCTGGCCACCCACTCTCCTCTGTAAACAATGAGCAGGATCTTGGTGTCCCTATTGATAATGAACTAAAATTCACCACTCATGCTAATAGGTCTGCTGCTGGGGCTAGTTCAACCTTGGGTCTGATTAAGTGTGCTCTTACCACTCATTCCCCTAAAGTCATCAGTCTTCTGTATAAGAGACTTGTGCATCCTAAGCTTGAAGTTAGAATGTCTCTTTCCTTCTCATATTTTAAAAAAGACATAAAAGTTCATAAAGATGTGCAGAGACATGCTACTAAAGTAATATCTAGCATGCCTGAGCTTTCCTACCCTGTAAGACTAGTAAAGCTGAATCTCCGTACACTTGTTTACAGGAGAAATAGAGGGAATGCTATTTTATCCTGTAATCTATTGAGGACTAATAATCTCCCAGCATTATTTCCTACTGTAGGTACCAACTCAAGAACTTGAGGTCATCACCTTAAACTTGTCAAGCAGTCTACAATATCTAGGGTCCACACTCAATTCTTTTTATCATGCATTGTCAACACCTGGAACAAACTATCTAATGAAATGGTTACTGCTGAATTCTTTCATGTTTTCAAATGAAGGCTAGATGCTGAGTGGTCCTCTGGATATTGTAAACTCATTTGGGAAACTACTGAAAACAGAATAGCATCTGGTCACTAAAGAACTTTGTATACAACTCAATTCATCATTCTGGAACTCTACAGGGAGAAATCCTTAGATTGCTCCTAGTTGTAATTTCAGGTAATTCACCTGGTTATCATGAACTGTTTAATTTGTCAAATCTTAAGATCGCTTATCAAAATTTCGTAGAATGTTATAAATTTGTTTTGATTGTTTTCAGCCATTGGTAATTTTTATAGTTGCCTCTATTAAAATTCTCCTTCTGAACTGGTAAAACAGGCAATGAAGTATATTAAAGCTTGTGCTGGAGTATAACACCGGTGCCACTCCTAAACACAGCTGTACAAACAGTAAAGATAAGGTAGGCCAAAGATTCATCTAGGTCCACCTTTGGGTTATTTATGAAATTACTTACTGTTTAAAAACTACAGTAGCCACCAATTGTAGTTTTTTTCTGACAAGCCATTAAAAGACAATCAGTTTTCCACTACTACTATCAGCTTCTTAGCCTACAACACTAAACCACCCAAGGCCAACACAGCTGTGTGCACTCCTCCTCCACGAGTCTCCAGTTATAGAAAAGAATAATATTTTTATGATCAGAATATGTGTTCAAAATTTATCCTGAACATTCAGATTATCAAACAGTTTGTGGTAACAAACTGTAGTAAGGAGCAACCCGGCTCAATAGTACAAAACTCTAAAAAACGGAATTTTGATGCTAAAAGATACATCAAAAGAATCGAATTTTCACGCTGATTCTAAATATATAAGTTTCAATTAATTTAGTGTTTGTCATCAAAAGTTACGAGCCTGAGAAAATTTGCCTTATTTTGGAAAATAGGGGGAAACATCCCCTAAAAGTCATAGAATCTTAACAAAAATCACACCATTGCATTCGGTGTATCAGAGAACCCTAAAGTAAAAATTTCAAGCTCCTATCTAAAAAAATGTGGAATTTCGTATTTTTTTGCCAGAAGACAAATCATGGGTGCGTGTTTATTTTTATTATTATTTTTTTTCCCAGGGGTCATCGTATTGACCAAGTGGTCCTAGAGTGTCGCAAGAGGGCTCATTCTTACGGAAATGAAAAGTTCTAGTGCCCTTTTTAAGTGATCAAAAAATTGGAGGGCACCTAGGCCCCTCCCACGCTAATTTTTTTCCAAAAGTCAACGGACTGAAATTTTGAGATAGCCATTTTGTTCTGCATTGTCGAAAACCATAATAACTATGTCTTTGGGAATGACTTACTCCCCCACAATCCCTGGGGGGAGGGGCTGCAGGTTACAAACTTTGACCAGTGTTTACATATAGTAATGGTTATTAGGAAGTGTACAGACGTTTTCAGGGGGATTTGTTTGGTTTGAGGGGGGTGGGGTTGATGAGAGGGGGCTATGTGGGAGGATCTTTCCTTGGAGGAATATGTCATGGGGGAAGAAAAATTCAATGAAAAGGGCGCAGGATTTTCTAGCATTACTATAAAAAACAATGAAAAAATAAACATGAAAACGTTTTTTCAATTGAAAGTAAGGAGTAGCATTAAAACAAACAGAGATTATGATGCATATGAGGGGTTCTAAAAATACTTTAGCATAAAAAGCAAAGTATTTAGGAGGAGATAAATACCTTGCTCTTTATGCTAAAGTATTTTTAGTAATTTCAACTATTTATTCTACGGCCTTTTTGATTCAGGGGTCATTCTTAAAGAATTGGGACAAAACTTACGATTTAGTGTAAAGAGCGAGGTATTAACGAGGGTAAAAACCCCCTCGTACACATAATAAAAATATAAGAATATAAAAGTTTGTTACGTAAGTTAATTCTTAAGTTACGCATATTTTTTACTAATAAAAACGTCCGTTAAAAACTAAAAGTTCTAGTAGCCTTTTTAAGTAACCGAAAAATTGGAGGGCAACTAGGCCTCCTTCCCCACCCCTTATTTCTCAAAATCGTCGGATCAAAACTAAGAGAAAGCCATTTAGCCAAAAAAAAATAAAAATAATATACAAATTTCATTTCAATAATTTATGTGCGGAGAGCCAAAATCAAACATGCATTAATTCAAAAACGTTCAGAAATTAAATAAAAAAAAACTAGTTTTTTTTAACTGAAAGTAAGGAGCGACATTAAAACTTAAAACAAACAGAAATTATTCCGTATATGAAATGGGTTGTCTCCTCTGCAATCCCTCGCTTTTTACACTAAAGTTTGACTCTTTGCCACAATTCTACTTTTTAAAACAATTTTAGTTTGCTTACTTTCAGTTAAAAAAAACTAGTTTTTTTATTTAATTCTATAAGGATAGCCTAGTAAGCAAAAAATATATTCAGTTTCAAGCTTCAGTTTCTTCTAACTTGACTGTCTCTTCCTTGCCCAAGAAATGAATCTTTAATGTTCCTTGTCAATTAGAACATGACATTTTTTAAGTCTGTACTATAAAACCTTTTCCATAGTATGTTCAACTTCAAATAGATGAATGGAATTATGTTAATGTATGTTCAATTAAACTTGAATCTTCCTAGCCTGTGCTACCCTGTTGATCCTTACTTCTCAGCTAACCAAATAATTTATGCAAATTATCTCAGAAATGTGAAAATCTCAGATAAGCGATTTAGGCTTGCAAGCAACATTATTCTACATCACAGAGTTTAATTAAAAGTTCTGATAGTAGGTTGACAAAGTGTTCTTTCTCTCTTCTATTTATAAGGTGTCTAGAAAGAAATGTTCAGGACGTATTATGTTGTATTGTTATTTATTAGCTCAATAGATTTGGAGCTAATGTCAAGGGTCATCATGAAAATGCCATTTTCTATTTTAAAGGAAATTATAGAAAGAAGGGACTTGCAACTAAAGTAGAGCAATTTCTATATATTGCTAAAAAAAAAAGAAAACACAAAAAATTTCAATTCAATTTCCTAGATTAGTTATAAAACTGGACAGCATTAGTATGACCATTCATTTCAGGCTAGAATATTTTTTGCATATCAGTTTTTCCAAAATAATCTAGAAGTGTGTACAGTGAAGAACAACCAAGATGGTCTGTTGACTGCAGGAAAAACCTTATGGAGAACATTTATGTCACCTCAAATACATTATACTCACCTACCAGAGGGAATGAAGAGCTATAATTTTGAACCTCCCAAGAATAATAAAAAACATATCTCTTTGTCTTCTTGTCCCTACCCTTTCTTCTAGACACCACAAACTTCGACAATTCTCGAAGAAGCTCATATTACGCTACCACAAGACAAAAGTCCATTTCTTTGGCCAGATAATAGCCAATCCATAGAATCAACTCTCAAAGGCTGCATTGTTGGCCGAATCAACAAGTGTTGTCAACTGTAAGGTTGGTAAAATAATAGCTATATCAAAGTTCCTATACAACTGGGTGGCAAATGTAGAATACTCACTGGGGAGCATCTCACAGATGAAAGTCACCAAACTTACTCCAAGTTGCAGCATAAAGTAATGTGTATATTAGATTCATAAATTGAAACTTAGAATCAAATGTACTTTCTATCAAAATTAAAGTTGAGAGTGGAATTTGAATTGGTAAATTCTCTATTACTCTGATGCTAATTTCAATTCTAAAAAAAATAAATCATGATTTGGACTAATTGTTTCTTCATCAATGCTGATCATAGTGAGATTTGCAATAGTAATTTAATTCTATCGCCCAATTTCACAAGTCATGTTTATTGCTCATGATATACAAGGGAAAGGCTTAAGTAAATTTTCCCATAAACTTTTATTTTTCTGTCTCAGTGTAGCATGTCAAGAAGCAAAGGTCTGTATTCTGCAAGCTTACTGTGATGAAAGATGCAAAAATCCAACTTTGCCAAAATTTATATGTGGAAAAGTTTCAAGTGTTTGGAAACATTTTGAAAAGATGGCAGTATGTGTGCTGCTCAGTGAAAAATCATATTGCAATTGTAATTCTGCATGTGTCTTAGCTTGCAACATGATTTTATTTTTATTGTAACATTGTCTTTTCATTGTGAAAGCATATTGCAATAGAATTCATTAGGTTGCTTGCATTTTTGGCAAAATTTAAAATGAAGTGTTGGAAGAAATTCAACTTTGATCATGTATGAAAATCAGTTGTTCTTGCAACAAAGTTTAGACTAAGAATTAAGCCAAATAAGATAAACCAAGCTTGGATGCAAAAAAGTAAAATTCTATCCATCTATTGTATTAAGTGGAGCAAACTCTAAATTAAGAATTTATTGTTAAGATTTATTTTTAATTGAAAGTTCCACTGTTTGGTTTAATTACTCAAAATTGTAGTGAAGTCGATTTTTCAGTAAAAATATCCACAATTCACTGGATAATAGACTTGGAATAACTGAATTTGATCTTTTCAAAGAGCTTAATCTCTTCTTTTTAAATAGGGTACCTAACATTCTCCCAAATACAAAAGTTCAAATCTTGTTAATCAAAACAAACTACACAGTTTTCTTTGACTGTAATTCAGTAGATTGAGAATCTAACACTGATATCAGCTGGAGGCTCTTGTATCCTTTTAGAAGCCCTAATCACCTTTCCTTTTTCACTAGCTTTAGAAGCAACACTCTACAATTTCCAATGTCCTGAAATCTAGATCCCATTTAATTTGAAATTATTAAGATTGTATTCAATTCCCATCTGGCTGGGTGGGCCGACTTGTGGCCTCTTCTCTAACTGCAATACAACAAGGCTTGTTGTCTGCTTTTCTGTTTCCTTCAGCCTACAGAGGTACTGACAGAGGGTGGTTGGCAAAATTTTTCCAACACTTGGGAGGTAGTCCTCTTGGAGAATTGCATCAATCCCAGGAGATACTAGTGGGTAGAGAGGAGTGTGCAATTTCACATACAAGAGTTTTCCAAGTTTACACCAGATATTAGAGATCTCATTGATAGTGGCAGAGTGGGTATTGACATTGACTTACATGGCATCCATTCTTACGGGGACCTTAGGACTAAAATTTAGATGAGAAAAAATTAATGTTAAAGAAATTTTGACCAGCTTTCTTTATGACACAACAAAAAAAATTTTTTGTAGTCCTATTATCTTTTTGATTTCAACATTATCACACATAATAGAATCTGAGGCATTAAAGGTAACCCTTTGCTTCAATAATATGGAATATCCCGATGTACAAAAGAAAACAACATAAAAAAGTCAGAGTATTCTTATTCCTCCTCAATGTTTTCTTTTATTTCTTTATTATCAAAATACAACTTGCACTAAGACAGTATATGAGACAATTTATGGGCAATTTGTGATGTTATTACATTTTTATAGCTCTGAGAAGGGTTCACAGACTGGAGTACTTCATGGAGCTGTTGCACAACTACAGGAAAAAATCCTCCACAGATGCAGAATTGAAATGGAAAAATCAGGCAGTCCTGGACTTGTTATTGCAGCATCTGTTGATGGAAAAACCATTTTTTCAGCTGGTAAACATATCAAAATTCCTAAATTCACAAGCATATCTTTTTTTTTTAGGTGATGTGAGGTCTATGGATCATAGTCAACTTAACAGCACTGAGTTAGTAAATCGTGAAATGTCTTCCTGTATTATTTTATTATTTGCAATTTCGGTTTTCCACCACTCGCATCCTTTAAAATGGTTAAATGGGATAGTTAAATGTTGGCATTTTTGGTTGTATATTAGAAGCTTTAGTGCACTTTTAAAGATCCAAAACCAATTAGAGAAAGAGCAATTACTTATTCAGTGACTTTTGTGCTACCAAAACCCCATATAACATCAGATTTATTGCAAGTCCTTATTAGAACAGCCAAAAGGTTAAAAAGTGATGGTATGATTTGTGAAGCTTAAGGGGCGAGCCGACTTATGCAATTTTCTTCTTGAAAACAAAGGGTTTATACATGCATTTTGGCAGACAGGTGGACTTATTACACTTAATTGAAAACAGAGCAGTACAAGGCTGTTCTGCATGATTGGAGAATATGTATATCCTTTGATGTTACCCTCTATCTCCCCCAAATTTTTGTATATAGACATTTTGTACTTCTATTGACTCATGACTATCTAGTGATCATTCAGGAAATAGTCCTACATGATTACATGTTCACTATTGAAAGTAACTTCGATTGCAATATAAGTATTCTAGATTAAAACTTAGTTAGCACACAGTCCATAAATAGCTTCCAACGTTCACCATATTTTGCATCAAAGGATTTCTGAGCTTGTTTATTACAAATCACCATACCTCTGATCCTCCCATACCTCCAGAGATACCCAGGGCGTCAGTGAAGAGCCTCCAGTTGTCTCATAGGTGTTTCATCATCATCGATATTTTCTCGCTCTGGGATTAAGTTTGTATGGGTGGCACGTGTCTCTTGTTTGTATGTCCTTCGAAACGTGTTTTGACCATCCCTATCACCGTGTATCATCTGATTGCCACTGGGGAAGCATGCTGGGTAGTTTGGCTGCTGCCATGCAAATTCCATCATCTATATGAAGCCATTTTCTTTGCTTGATTGTATGAGATACTCTGTCTAGTTTGTGTGTCGGTTTGTATGTTTCAAACAGAACAAGTCTCCAAAAAGGGTGATTACAATTATGATACTAATATTACAATCTAATAGGAAAAGATTAGAACTTGGATAGATGGTATCGTTTCTGCTTTGCTGAAAACAAACAAACTATATTTGGAGCAGTTATTAGTTTTTATTATTGCATTTGAACGAAGTCAAATAGTGCTCAAACTTCCAGGAATTTTTCTTTTGAATATCAGTATATTTGTAATATTCAATTTATTTACTCTAGTTTAATATACAACTAATTTTTGTCAATGTTTTCTTCTTTTTGTATCCACTCCTTTTATATTTATGGACAATTAGTTGGTTTAAATCGAACTTCTCTGTGAAAGTGTGTTTTTAGTTTTTCCATCCACCACCTCCCATTCTTATATCTGTACTTTTTAAATACAGTAATCGTTTTAAATCCCTTCCTCTCAATTAATTAGTTAAGAATTGGAGGTTATGATGGTCGTAGTATTTCTTCTTCTTCTTAATCATAAGGTTATAAGTTTTTTTTTTTTTTTTAATTTCACTTGATTTTAAATTACACGATCAAGCAGAAATTATGAGCGTTTTTTTGTTGTTGTTGTTGAATGAATCTTATCCAGACTTTGCCTGAACATCTAAAACCATTTTCATGTTTGAGTTGTTTTTAATCCGATATTATACTTAACAATTTATTCTCTATTCTTCCGATTTTTGTGAATTTTTTCAGTGGGCGTTATCAGGGCTCTTTTTTGAAAGATTCCTTCAATTTTAAAATATCTAGGAATTTCTCTAGGTTTTTTTCTTTTATTTTGTCTTGGAGATCTTTTCGGGGGGCGCAGCTGCAGCTTGGGTTTTGGGTTTGAGGGGGGTGGGCATAAAGAATGTGCCAACAAAATTGTCCAGTCTGCCAACAAATGTTGACACATAAGCTAAATTAAACTAAAAACATAAGCTAAATGCTGCGTGCCGACACCTTGCAGCTTTGGAGGAGCCCCCCCCCCCCCCCCAGATGCGCCCTTATATCTTGTATATTGCTCAGTCACAGATTTTACAGTAATTGAAGCAAAAGCAGATCACTTTTACATCAATATATCATTCGTTATTTCTGCAGTTGGTTTAAACATATTTATTTCTACTTCTAATCTTCATTTCTGGTAAATATGTCAGTGTGTAATAAGTAATTGATGCACTTTTTTGGGTTTTGAAATACAATATAAATTCAAATTACATGATTATCTTGTCATTTCGGTCTTGTGTATGCATAGGGTTTTCGATTCACGTCATTTGAAAGACCTGAAAATAGTAAATGCAACTGAAAACTCATTGAAATATTATCAGCTCAGTCATGTGGATCCCACATACTGATTGATTTTCCAGACTGTTTTCCATTAACAAGTTCTTTGTTTAACCTTGTTAAATCCTACGTAGTGATCCAACTAGTTTTTTTCTTTTTTTTTCGTTTCTGCATTTTCTGGGTACTGTCTTAGTTTGAGATGCAAAAATATTCAAAGCTTATTTATTGTGTTGTATTTTTCTAATGCATTTTTACGTTTTCTGATTTTTTTTTTTCGCTTTTTGTTAGGGGTTTGAACTGACAATAATTCAGTATTTTAAGTTTTCCCTTCTCTAGTTTTTTTGTCAAAGTGAATGTGGTAAAATATATGTCTTAACTTTAAAAAAAGTTCAGATTGAGGTTCATTATTTAAAAAAAAAAAACTGGCCAAAATATTCCTCTTTTTTGCCTCTTTTTAACGTTATTCTCTCAGAAAGTGCTTTGAGAACCAAGTGTCTCAGAATCCTCATTTTTGAGAAGGGCCCATAAATATTGAATGATTATTTCAAGGACATAAATTTACATAATGGTAGAGAGAGGGACACAAATCGAACGAGGGGGATGGATTATTCTCTTACGATTTTAACGCATCTTTTTCCAGAAAAGTTGGACAGTTGATGCCTACAAACGATTTTTTTCAGACTCTTACTTGTTCCCTCAAAAAAAAAAAATCTATTGCCACTCCTTTCTAAAATTTAGACTGTATTGGCTGTAATAATCAGTAATTTTGTTGGCAAATTAGGCAATAACCATCGAAATTTCTTTCGCTCAAGGTCATAAAAAATCACTTTTCAGCCATGTTCATAATGTTCTGATATTCTTTTTCAGGTATCGGTTTTGCTGATATTGAAAACAATGTTTTGTGTGATAGTTCTACTGTTATGAGAATAGCAAGTATCAGCAAATCAATGACAATGACTGCTGTTGCCAAAGCATACGAGGAAGGCAAATTAGACTTAGATAAGCCTATTTATGACTATTTGCCAAATTTTCCGGCGAAACAGTACAATGGCAAGGAAGTAGTGATTACAACTAAACAGTTAGTTAGCCATCTTGGCGGGATAAGGCACTATGATAAATCCAAGAAAAAAGAACTGACAGAGAAAGAAAAGGAAGAGGAAGAAGAATTCAAAAAGAAGGAGTATTATATTAAAGAAGAATACAAGTCTGTGCAGGATGCCTTAGAGCTGTTTAAACATGATGAGCTTCGTCATGAGCCAGGTTTATTTTTTCTTTGAAACAATAATGTCTTGTGAATTGGCAGTGTTTTAATAAGATTTTTTCAATATAGATAGATTCATGATTCATTTAGAGGACGGCTCAAACGGCGTTCGTAAAGTTCGTAAAGTCGTTCGCAAGGTTTGTAAAGTTGCTTCGTTAACCTTCCCCAAACCTTTACGTGAGCAAGCATTAAAGCTAAACTTTAGTTAACTTCGTAAAGTTAGGGAAAGAGTTCCAGGGCAAAACTTTTAAACAGATTTGGAAATGTTGAATCAGGAAACTGAAGATATGCTGATTTCTCTAGTTCGAGAAAAGCCTGTCATATACCAATATTCTCACACACCAAGCTCCTTATTTCTTCAAGACTTTTTCTCCGAAACATAAAATGTTTCAGAAATTAGAATAGTTTGCTGCTCAAAACGCACGTAAAGTACAAGGCTCATATGAACCGTGAAAACTTTACGGAAACACACTTTGCGAACGACTTTACGAACGCCGTCTGAGCCGTCCTTAATACAAAACAGCTTTCATAGCTTTGGCAACTAAATTATGCTAATTTTTTTACGCATAAATATATTACAAGGTGAATAAATTACGAACGATTAATTGTAATGACAAAAAAAGGAATAAAAGAGTTCGTAAAACAATGGAATACGGAATCTCAATGGTCCAATTTTATTCCTGCTTCGGATAGGCGGACATTTTTTATAAGGGGGTGGTTCGATGCATCTGAATTGTGAGTGTCTAAACGCGAGGATAAGTTCGTATCTGTGCTCATGGAGAAAGATTATTTTTAACGACTTGTGAGCAGATTTATGAGACAAATAATTTACACGGAGTATAATTTTTGCAGCACGTTTCTACACAGTTCCAATGTCACTACTGAAATATTCTGTATTGTGTACTTGAGGGCCTGAAACCGGACATGCGTACTCAAGTAATGGCCGCACATATCAAGTAATAGTAAAAAAAAAAGTAAATAAGACGGCACTAGACCCTTAAGGTCCAAACCGGCGGTGCTGATCTCCGTTTCATGGCCCTTCAGCCAATTAAGCAATATAATATTAAATATTATATTGCAAATATTAAATATAATAGCAAACATAGCAAATGTAACAAATATTTTTGCAGTACCTGCTAAGAAAACCTCTAAAGGGTTGTTGGTAGCAGATGGTACTCTTTTCTACTCTACATATTCTTAAAATATTATTTATATTATTCGACTTGGAACTGATACTTGATTCATACACATACAAGAACCCAATTACATAAAAACATAATTAATTTCTATTCTTTTGCAAGAAAAAATCTGTTTGTCGTAACCTTGAAGGATGCCAGATGACTTGAATTTCATATTGCGCATGGAATTGTATCCCGTACACACAAATATAAATTTATGGGAATTTTTGAAAAAATAACAATAAAAGTGTGAATTTTCAATGTTCAAATTCTATATAATCATTACAATTTTTAAGTGATTGAAGTCTATTTTGAGATGACTAATCCCTTGGTTATAAACTTATTTTTATACAACTAATCACAAGCTCTCTGAATTCTCTGTGTGAGTATATATTTGTGTTTTTCATGTTTTAATTTTAAGTTTAAGATAAACTGCGTCTTCTGTTTTTGTTACTCTAAACACACACACACACATATACATAATATATATATATATATATATTTATATATGTATATATGATAAAATAGTAAAAAAAATAAATAATAAAAAATTATAATTTCAATAAGAAGAAAATTTAGGATTTCAGGGAGAGCTGGGTTCTGACCCTATCCAATATATAGGGTATATATGTTCCAAGTAAAATCTTTTTGTACTGGTGTAAAAGTAATATTTACTATGAACTTGAATCGTATTGCAGATTAAACTGCCTACCACTTTTTTCCTTTAATGGCTAAGTACACACATCAGTTGAGAATAGTCAATATCGCCGGGTATTTTGTCATTTAAGATGTCTATACTGCGAGAGAGATAGAGATGAATGGAACTCTCTCTCTCTTTCTTTTTTTCTCTCTCTCCCTCCCTTCCTCTCTCTCTTTCCTTCCCTCTCTCTCTTTTCCATCCCCCTCTTCTCTCTCTCTCTCTCTCTCTCTCTCTCTCTCTCTCTCTCTCTCTCTCTCTCTCTCTCTCCTCTTGATTACAAAAAGGTGGAAATATGGGATTGAAATCTGAAAATTAGAACTACAAAAGCACTTTTGGTCAAAATTACTCTCCACGACACCTACTAACTTTCAGATTGCATTAACTCAAAGCTTTTAAGCCCTGAATAACGGAGAATTTTATCTAACTTGTCTTTTTAGGGTCTAAGTACCTGTACACAACCCATGGGTGGACAGTTGTTAGCGCGGTGCTAGAGAAGGCACTGAAGAAGGATTTTAAGGAAATAATGGACAATGTGTTTCGTGATCTTGGGCTAAAAACCACACATTTTGATGAAAACAGTCCCATTATAATGAATAGATCAAGGTAATCGTAAGCTTACAGAAATCTATATATATAAAAATAAGTTGTCTGTCTGTCTGTCTCTCTGTCGAGTGACGTCATTATAAGGATTGAGTTGTATGTCGTCATGTTTGTTATGATGATGCTTAGTATATGACGTCATTTTAAGTATTTAAGAAAATCGTTCAAAGACAAATTTTTAATTGTAAGATGTCGAGTGACGTCATTATAAGGATTGAGCTGTATGTCGTCATGAAGTTAGTTGTCGTCATGTTTGTTATGACGATGCTAAGTATTTAAGAAAATCGTTCAAAGACAAATTTTTAATTGTAAGAAGATCGTGGACAGAAAAATTTTTATTTGTAAAATGACTGAAGAACCTATGACTACATTGTAGTAATGACTACAATGGTAACAGACGAGGAAGCTGCTCAAAGAGTCTATGCCGAAAAACTTGCGGCTGATAGAGAAAGTAAGAAAAGAAAGCGTACCGAGGAATTACAAGAACAGCAAGAAAACAGGCTTGCGGCTGATAGAGAAAGTAAGAAAAGAAAGCGTGCCGAGGAATCACAAGAACAGCAAGAAAACAAGAACAGTAAGTAAGAAAAGAAAGCGTGCTGAGGAATCACAAGAGCAACCTGAAAATTATCGCCTGGTATTCAGGTACAGCCCAGTCGATGATTATAGGTTGAGTAGATGTGTTCAAATCGGGACTATGTCTAAAATTTGTCCCTATTGCAAGGCCTTGAAATTCAATGGTGAAACAATGAGAATGTGTTGCGCCTCAGGAAAAGTTAAACTTCCTCTACTGGCTGCCTCACTAGAGCCATTGAAGACTTTGCTTACTGGAACTACGTCAGAATCTAAGCGTTTTTATCACAGATCAGAAAATATTTCTCATGTTTCCAACTGACGTCGTTTGGTGCCCAAATCGAAAATCCAGATCAATTTATGCCTACTGTCAAAGTAAAGGGGCAAATTTATCATAGAGCAGGGTCCCTTCTACCATTCTCAGGCGAGAATCATAAATTTTTGGCAGGATGAAGACAATTATTTTTTAAAATGTCGTCAATTGTTTCACCAATACATCGTTGATATGTATGCAAAAATTGAATCAGAACGTTTGCTATTTATCCGTCTGAATCAGACCAAGCTCCGCTCTGAACAATACATTCATTTGCGAGATGCAGTTGTAAATGACGGTAATACCACAAACGTTGGAAGATTAACGATTTTACCTTCGTCATATGCTGGCAGTCCCCGTCATATGCATGAATATGCTCACGATGCTATTGCATATGTTCGTCTCTATGGTCGTCCAGATTTATTTATTACATTTACATGTAATCAATCTTGGGACGAGATACAGCAGCTTTTACTTCAAGGACAATCGGCGGTTCATAGACATGACATTACGGCCCGTGTCTTCCGGCAAAAGTTGAAATCACTGATAAACTACATAGTAAAACTTGAAGTGTTTGGGTCAGTGCGATGCTGGATGTACTCAGTGGAATGGCAAAAACGAGGATTGCCACACGCACATATACTAATCTGGCTACATTATAAAATTACTTCTAATGAAATTGATGATGTGATTTCCGCTGAAATACCTGATGAAAATGTCGATAAGGGCTCATATGGTATTGTGGTAAAAAAATATGATATATGGACCTTGCGGTGCACTGAACGAAAAATCACCATGCATGGCCAAAGGAAGGTGCAAAAAGCAATATCCTCGACTTTTAGTACTCAACACAATTACTGGCAATGATGGTTACCCACAGTATAGAAGAAGATCTACTGAAGATGGCGGTAAAACAGCAATAATAAAGAAGCGTAAAGGTACCACCATCGAAGTAGATAACCAGTGGGTTGTTCCATATTCCCCTTTATTATCAAAAACATTTGATGCACACATAAACGTTGAATACTGTAACTCCGTAAAGGCAATCAAATACATATGTAAATACGTCAACAAAGGCAGTGACATGGCAGTTTTTGGGTTGCAGTCCGAAATCAGTGATATCGACGAAATCGTACAATATCAGGCTGGAAGATACATAAGCAGTAATGAAGCTGTTTGGCGAATCCTTTCATTTCCGATACATGAACGTAGTCCAGCTGTTGCTCACTTAGCGGTACATTTACAGAATGGTCAACGTGTTTATTTTTCGGAATCCAACGTGCAACAAAGAGCCCTGAATCCACCGGATACAACGTTAACTGCTTTCTTTTCGCTATGCAAAAATGATTCTTTGGCCAAAAAACTGCTGTATACTGAAGTGCCTTCGTATTACACGTGGAATACTAAAAATAAAGTATTTGAACGTCAAAAACAGGGTAAGTCAGTCGACGGCCAACCTACGATCTTCAAAGATACCACGATAGGAAGACTCTACGCCGTTCACCCCAGTCAACATGAATGCTTCTTTCTACGCCTGCTTTTGGTGAATGTACCCGGTCCGACGTCCTTTGAGTATTTGAGAACTGTAAACGGTAGTGCATGCCAAGCTTTGAATTTATTGGAGAATGACCAACACTGGGATAACTGCATCAATGACGCGTGCGAAACGTCAACTCCAAGACAAATTCGTGCATTGTTTGGAATCATACTAACAACTTGCTCTCCTTCAGCTCCTACAGAGATATGGGAAAAATATAAATCGAAAATGTCCGAAGATATACTCCATCGAAAACGGTTAGAGACGTCAGATATGACTTTTGATTTTACATCAGAAATTTATAACCACACTTTAGTTATTATAGAATATTTGTGCGTATGTATGGCAAACAAACCTCTTCAGGATTTGGGAATGCCTTCACCTAATCGTACCGCTGCTGTTTCGACATGTGTAGAATTGGATCGTGAACAAAGTTACAGCACGAGTGATCTATTGTCGTATGTACAAAATAACATTTCCAAGTTAACGTCGGAACAAACAGACATTTATGATCCGATAATGTATTATGTCGATAACAACGTTGGAGAAATTTTCTTTTTGGATGCGCCAGGAGGTACTGGTAAAACGTTTGTGATAAAACTGATTCTGGCATCAATTCGATCAAAAAATGATATAGCGTTGGCAATTGCGTCGTCCGGAATAGCCGCAACGTTGCTGCCTGGTGGAAGAACTGCTCATTCCGCTTTGAAATTGCCTCTGAATTTGCATTCTATAGAAACTCCCACGTGCAATATTTCCAAATCATCTGGGATGGGTAAAGTATTGCAGCAATGCAAACTTATTATTTGGGACGAGTGCACAATGGCAAACAAAAAATCGCTCGATGCTCTGGATTAATGTTTGAAAGATTTGCGAGGGAATTCGAAACCCTTTGGCAGCACATTAATATTGCTTGCGGGAGATTTCAGGCAAACATTACCTATAATACCTAGATCAACCCCTGCAGACGAAATGAATGCTTGCCTGAAAAATTCTAATGTATGGGCACACGTAAGAAATTAAAATTAACTACAAATATGCGTGTCCGATTGCAAAACGATGACTCTGGTCAAACATTCAGCTACCTGCTGAATTCTGTAATTTAGTGACGTCCAAAATGAATTGATTGAAAAAGTATTTCCGAATATTCTAAACAATTATAAAAATAATAAATGGCTAAGTGAAAGAGCGATTCTTGCACCTAAAAATATAGACGTTCACGAAATCAACAATATTGTTTTGACCAAGATTCGAGACCAGGCAGTCCTTTACAAGTCAGTCGACACAGTTTTGGAACCAAATGAGGCGGTTAATTATCCATCTGAATTTTTAACTTCCCTGGATCTTCCAGGGTTTCCACCACACGTGCTACAGCTAAAAATAGGCGTACCAATAATATTGTTACGTAACATAAACCCTCCAAAGCTTTGCAATGGCACGCGACTTGCCGTAAAAAAAAACAATGGAAAACGTATTAGAGGCAACAATCTTGACAGGACCTTTTGAGGGTGAGGCTGTTCTTATTCCTCGCATTCCCATGATTCCAACAGATCTGCCTTTTCAATTTAAAAGATTGCAATTCCCAATTCGATTAGCATTTGCAATCACCATCAACAAAGCTCAAGGTCAGTCATTAGAAAAATGTGGTATAGATCTTAATACTGATTGTTTTTCCCATGGACAATTGTACGTAGCATGTTCGAGGGTCGGTAAACCTGACAATCTATTTATATGCAGCGACAATTGGACAGCGAAGAATGTTGTATATTCGCAAGTTTTACGCAGTTTATTTGTATTGTATCTATCTATCTATCTATCTATATAAAAATGAGTTGTGTGGATGCATGTTTGTTTGTTTGTAAAAAGAGCGTTTGCATATGACGTCATTATAAGTACATAAGGCTTTGTATATGCACAGACAATGGGAAAGCCAAGAATGTTGTATATTCGCAAGTTTTACTTAGTTAAAAACACATATATATATATCTATCTATATTCATAGGTGGTACACAGGGACACAACTACAATGGCGCGTAACTAATATGGCACGTGACGACTTACGTGCGCGGGGGGGCTTGGGGGGCGCGAAGCGGCACCCCAACAGCTAGTAGTTATATATAATCCTTTTTATCTGTATACATTAGTTTATCTCTAATTTGTAGTGCCTTTCTATTAGAAGTATACAGAAGGGAAAACTCAATTAATCGAATAACCGCAAGCGATTGCGTGTTTTTTAATGATTGCAGCAAGCAATCAGCAAGCACCTAGTTAAGAGCAAGCAACAGTAACTAAAAAATACAACAGTAACAACAGTAACTAAAAGTTAAAACAGATACTTTTAAAAATAAATTTTCAAGTGTACTATTATTCTTCAATTGATACTGATTCAATAATGATAACTAATATGTGGTTGAAACTAACTTATGGGGGGTTTCGGAAAAAAAACCCTCAATGCCCTTGAATTGCGGCTGATTGTAATTAAAAGTATACATTTCAAATCACAACGGTCAAAACCCTTGGGCGTAGATTTTCTACCCTCTATCTCAATAGTGGATGAAAATCACATTTTAGCTAAGATTTCACTGATGTTTTTCTTTCTTTTTTTTCTTCTTTTTTTTCATAGCGGTGCTAGATAGGTACTGAAATAAACAACAAGTAAAACAATAGGGATTTTTGTGTGTAAGACAGTAGAATACAACTTTAAATGAATATTTCGATTCTATATCCAAGGGCCATCACCTTCGAAACAAATAATAAAGAAAAATGAAGAATATAAAAAACTCACATTTAAATACAATCTCTAAAACTAAAATATTTTCCCAAAACAGTCCTAGTATCATTACTTCACGAAAGTTCATCCAGGACTGGTACATTAAGTGAAGTAAAAAAAACAATTCATTCGAATAAAATAAAAACATTTAAAACAAGCTCTTATCTTGCCTTTTTGGCACACTGCACACATAAATAGTAAATACTAGCAAAAAAAAAAAAAAAATACTAAATACTAGAATGCTAAAAAAAATATAAACTGCACACACAAATAATTTGTATATAGTATTTACGAATCATTTGAAAATAGTTAACTTCCTAAAACTCTGGTAAAGATATAACTCCAGTTACTTGCCAAAGAGGGGTTTATTAAATACCATGTGACTTTGGTAACTACTATGTTGGTAGAACCCATCAAAATTTAGAAAAACACCTACAACACCACAAAGATGACATAATTAAAGCTTTAAATTCTAATATTACAAATATTTCTATTGATACTGCTTTAAGCAGTCATATTTTTGATAATCCTAGCCATTAAATGCTTTTTGTAGGAACTTCCCTTATTACTAATGATTTAGGCATAAAACAGGTTGTTCGAGAGGCAAGTGAAACTATAATCAAAATAAATAGTAATATTTAGATAGATAGATAAGATTTTATTTTCACCAAAATTTTCATGGCACTGCCATTTTTCTTATGGTATAGTCACACTAAAAAGCGACGCCAAATAAAAAACAAAACAAAGAAAAAAACACATCAATCCTCCTGACTTTCGTTATACATTTTTACAAAGCTAGGTATAAAACTCTTTGCTAACCGCTGGTGGGCACAGCGTACCGGCTGAAGTTTGTCAACAGGCACTGCCACCCTGCGCGGGAGTCTTTTTGTTGTGGATTTAGGGGGGAAAAGGGTTTTGTGGATTGGGTGGATCAGAGATTTTCGTCCGAAATCCATGCAGAGTTTCTCTCTTCTTTTTTCCAGAGTTTGTATTTTGAACTTTGTCAGCAGCTCTTCATACAACATTTCTGCCTGCTTTGAAACTCTCATTAGAGCTCTTTTCTGAACTCTTTCCAGCCTGGCGCTTTGCTCAGCCGTCAGTCCAAAATGCCATATAGGAGCTGCATATTCCAGAATTGGGCGAATAAAAGATGTAAATATTCGGAGGAGGTGATCTGGAGGGGCGCTATGTTTCGATATAAGCTTGAGCATCTGCAGTCCAGCATTACCCCTTTTTACTAGACTAGTTGTGTTTGCTTCCCATTTTAAATCACTGGTTGTAATAACTCCCAAGAGTTTAATCTTACTGACTTTAAGAGAATCAGAGATAGTTGGTCGGAAATAAGGTTCAGAAGAATTTAAAAATGAAATAGTTAAAATAGAAGATTTACTGTCATATTTGAATCGGAAGCTTTAGTCTTCACATTATCAATTAAAATTTGGGCTTTGCTACATTCATTTGCTTCACAGATTTCTTCAAGGGTAAGATCATCAACATATTTCCAAGGGACTTCACAATCATTAGCAATATTATTAATCATAACTAGAAACTGAATAGGACCCAGAATGGTACCTTGAGGTACACCACAAAAAAACTGGCTCAGGTTCAGAGAAAGACTTCTTATATTTAAGATAAACAAATACAACGTAGAGACAATAGGGAAAATTTTATATTTAAGATTTGGAACCTATTTATTAAAAAGCTCTGAATGATTTTCACAACAACAGGGTTCACTCTAAAATCAATTAAAAGCTTAGAAATTAAAATGTTATGATAAATCAGATCGAAACCCTTTTTAAAATCAATTGTTATTAAGTTTAGCCATTTACCAGGCTCATCAACATGCTTAAGAATAAAATGTAAAAGACAGATTAGATAATGGAATGTTGATGTATTCTTTCTGTTACCGTACTGATGAGGATCAAGGAGGGGCTCAACTTCAGCTTTTAGCCAATTTGCTACAAAGCTTTTGTACATTTTGATTAACAAGGGGGTCAAAGTGATTGGTCTTACGCCGTCAAAATTAAGTTCAGTATCTTTTTTAGGGATTGGAGTAACATACCCCGTTTTCCATATCTGTGGATAAACTGAAGAAGTTGAAATGCAATTAAAAATTTGCATTAGTGGCTTAGTCAATTTGTCAGGAAATGCTTTTATAAGTTCAATCGGAATATCAATGGGAGTTATACTAGTTCGTTTAAGTTTCTTTATTTTACTAAAAACTTGACCTTCAGAAATAGTAGGTAAAGGTGTGTCATCATGTGGTATTTTCTGATACTCTTGGGTCGTTTTATTTACATCAAGAGGCGGCAAAGATTGGATTATTCTGGCCAAATGACCATTTAAGTGGTTAGCAACTTTTTCATCATTAGAATCTGAACAAAATCAACACCACTACGGGATTTTCCACAAATTCGTTTTATTTTCTTATACCACATGCTAGGCTTTGATTCAAAAAGGTTACCAATTTTTTGTGGTAATACTCAGCTGCAGTTTTTCTTGTCATTTTACGTATATTGTTACGGAGCATATTAGCATTTCCTATTTTCCCTTCTTTTCTTAGTTGAATTTTATACCTAATCAAATCTTTAATTTCTTGGGTTATGTAAGGACGATCCGTGTTGCACCGCTTGGAAGTTTTCTCTGGAAAGTATTCTTCATATTTGTTTCTTAGTTTATCTTGCGAAATTTAGCTTTTTCATCGGAGGACTCTAAAATTGCTACCTCATCCCAGGACTCTGATGTAATTCAATTTCCAAATTCCAAGAGACCCCTGTCCGAAAGAGGTCGGTCTCAACTACATATTTTACTTTATACGAAGGTAGCGGGGCCCAGTTTATCATGTAGTGGTAACTACCACCAAGGGGAGGTAGGTCTTGAGGTTCATTATAATATTCTGACAAATTTGTGCAAATTACGCCGAGTTTAGTATTACCTTTAGTAGTCGGAAACTTTACTATCTGCTTAAGTCCTTGACTTCTGAGGAAGGTTTCAATTCTTAGATCGTTCTTATCACCAGTAACGCAAATTCCAACATTCGGGTACTTAGAAGTAATAAAATCAACACACAAATCTAACTTTTCAGCAATGACCTTTTTTTGGAAAGGTGCCATACTAGGTGAGCAATAAAACACTCCAATAACAATACCAGTTACAAATCTCGGAAGCTTTCTTGGTCGAATCATAATCCAAATCATTTCATCATCATCATCAATATGGGGGATCTGTAGTAGCCGCGGTGCCAACTGCTCACGTAAGAAACACGCTACGCCGCCACCTTTCTTACCTAACAGACGATTCTGATGTCTTAGTTTAATAAATTGTTTGTAACCTTGTATTGTAAGATGTTCAGGACTTTGTTTATGTACTTCCGTAACTGTAATAATATCAGCTCCGGTTACTTGAACATAACCCTCAAGTTCACCCATTTTATCAACGTTGAGACTTTCCGCATTTAAAGTTAAAAGAGAAGAAAAATGAAAATGTGATTAAGGGACTTCTTTTTCAACAACTTTACGTTTGTTTACTTTTGTCTGTTTTGGGAAGGTCTTTTTAGGCGGGAGAAAAACTTCAGGCTCATTTGTTGCAATAACTAGGCTAGATTCATCATGAAGGGCTGCAAAACGGTTACGAGACGGAAGCGGTGACAAAGGAGCAGAAAATATATTAACGTCCGTCTCACTATTTGAAGTTTTGGAAACCCTGAATTGAGCTAATACGCATGGATCATTCTGCTTGCTATCTGAAAACTTCGAAAATGTTTATGCCACGTCATGGTGGGAAAAGGTGGGGAAAAGATGCGTATGGGAGGGGGAGGGAAACAAAAAGGAGATACTGAAGTAGAGGTATCTCGGGGGGGGGGGGGGCTTTGGGGATTGAATCCTGGTGATTGAAAGCTTGGCAGGGATTGGAAATTATTTTTTGCCTGATATTCGCAAAGTTGTCGCTGACACCGGTAAGCGTGTCCACCAGGGAGCGAGTCACTCCCAGTCAGGAGTGACATGAGCAAAAACGCATTCTCTATTGGTACAAGTTAAAACAATGCACAAATCTAGGTGGTCAAAACTGCAATCATTTTTGTTGTAACATTTTGAACTGAAATTTAAGCATATATGCAAAAACCGACACTTTTTGTTCAGTCTGCAAAACCCTCGTTCAAAGAACCAGCAAAGTGTGTTGTATTTACGAGTGGTACTGCCTGTTTTACCGTCGTATGTTCTTACGTCACTTTTCTCTACGAGCGTCGGAGGGTGTGCGTTTGCACTAGCTGATGACGTATCACCAGGATTCATTTATGTTTTACACTTAATTATCAAGGGGTGCATTTCGATTAGCAACAGCGATATCTTTGTCCGTTTGCGTTGACTGGGTAACTTGGTCACAGGAGGTTTGCGAAGGGGTACAAGGGCGGGTTTTGATAGCCACCGAGAGTAAATATCTTTACTCTTTGAATAGGGATTTGGGAGAATATTCACTTAATGTCTTGTATACAAATTAAATAAAAAATGATTTAGCAGATTATATTAAAAAACCAATAAATAATACTGCTCAACCTGTTATGTACAAACCTTCTAGACTAGCTGCCAAAAAGACAAGATTAGCTTTAAGAGCTTGTTTGTAAATGTTTTTTATTCCATTTGAATGAATTGTCTTTTTCACTTCGCTTGATGTACCAGTCGTAGCTGAACTTTCCTGAAGTAATGATACTATGACTGTTTTGAAAAAATATTTGAATTTCAAAGATTGCATTTTAATGTCAATACTTTTATATTCTTCGTTTTTCTTTTTATTTGTTTTGGTGAGGACGGCCCATCGATATAGAGTGGACATGTTCATTTAAAGCTGCATTCCACTGTCTTACATAAAAAAAATCCCTATTATTCTAATTGTTTCTTATGATGGAAAGGCAGTGTGGTCTTTGTTGCTAATTAGGAACTGAAATATTCTTGAGAGAAGTTTAAACGCTCATTTGAAAGATGATGCTTATGCTGATGCTTTCTTTTTTGAAATCCGTCTTGGTGACATTAAATTGAAATTTCATTTTACACGCAAAAAATAATATTTTGTATGTCATCTGCGTATTAACCCTCGGAAATGACAGTGGCAAAAATGAAACCTCTGTCCACCTGATATTTCAGATAAATCTAATGAACTAGTGCCAAAAAGGTCAAGGTCTCAAATATTCGGTTAAAATCTTATGTTTGTTTTACTGTCAATTATGAGGTTTCATCCCTATTTTGAAGTTTTATTTTAGTTTTAATGTTGCTACTTACTTTCAGTTGAAAAAAAAACTTGTTTTGCATTTAATTTCTTGTTACATTTTCAAATTATACCCAGAAATCTCCCTTCTTACTCTCAAAAAAATGCCCCTCCCCAAAAATTAAAACTCACAAATATTTCATCCAGCTGAGAGTTCTGCCATGGAAAATTCTCCCCGGAAAATGGCCCCCAGAAAGTTCCCCCTGGAAAATTCTCCTTACTTTAATTTAAAAAAAACTTACTTTATTTTAATTTGATTTCTGAATCAAGCCGGGAACTCCCCCTCCCTTTTGCGGAAAACTTGCCCTGCAAAATCTCCCCCAATGGAAATCTCCCCCCCCCAAAAAAAACGTATACTCTCTAATAACAAATACTATATGTAAACAATGAATAAGGTGCTTAATATAAAGCCCCCCCCCCCGTGTAAAGTTTTTCCAGGAAAATTACCCGCAAAAAGTTTCCTCCCCATGGAAAACTCTCCCCTTTGCATAGCTATTGCCTATTTCAACCATGCTGAACCAAATAGCGATTTCAAAATTTTCATTATGTGTCGTGGGGGAAAAGGGGTATGGGAGGGGTAGTTATCCTCCAATGTTTTGGTCATTAAAAGGAACGCTATAAGTTTTAATTTCCTCTCGAATGATCCTTCTCCCAATTATCTAGGACCATGGGTCTGACATAATCACCCTGGAAAAAGCACACGCAAAAAACACATGAACACGTATCCATGATCTTTCTTCTCGTGTCAAATTCAACATTGTTGTAGATAGGAGCTTGAAATCTTTCCAGGGTTCTCTGATATACTGATTGAATGAGCTACCATTGAATGAGGATGGTCTATTCACTGCGGTTTTCCAGCCCCCCTCCTCTCTTGAAAATCCGAAAACATCAAATTGTATTTTAGCCTTTATATCACTGATATGTCTTCTTTTGTTGTCTTTTTTTATGCTTTTCCAAGTTTAGAGTAGCGTTGGCTCTTTCAAAAGTGGTTCGCTCTTTACTAGTTTCTGACTAAGAAAATCCTCAAGCTTATTAACTTAATTATTCTTATAAAATTTACAGTGAATATGCCTTGTAATAGCAGAATGGATAAAGCCGATTGTTGCGACTGTAAAATCTCAAATTTAATCCTGCTTATTGCAGGGACAAATTTTGTTCTTTCTACAGATATTATATTCCATGGTTGTTTTTTTCGCATTACGACTCAAACAATATTGTTCTTTTTTATAGCCAAAAAATAAAAAGCATATTTTATTTAAAAAAAAACAACAACAACTAACCCAGCTGCAAACGGCTGGTCAAATATTACTTTCGAGCGTAATAAAAAGGAGAATGGTGACGAAGAAAAATTAAAATAGATTTCGATACGCTGGCCTTAAACATCTGACGATCGCTTCTAAACATTTGATTAGGTCCAGCTATATGTAATGCAAAATGAAAAATCCAGAGAGAGAACCATCTACACGAGGAGTAGTGAGTCACCGCTAATATGAGCATTAGGCCGTTGGAAGTTAAATTAGTTTTTGCACATGAATTGAGGGTGAATTAGTGCTAAGAAGCTATGGTAATAAAATAGCACTTCCCAACTTTCTGCAGTGATTCGTTTAACACTATGACCCATAGAGAAACTACATTGAAAGACATCGCTCTTTACTAACGAAAGTAAAACAGTTCAAAATAGGGATGATACCTTTTTCTTGACAGTGAATAGATATAAAATTATTAAACTGGATATTTCGAACACATATACAGTGTTCATCATCAGCAGTAAAACTGTATGTGTGTAGTATGAACACTGTATATGTGTTCGAAATATCCAGTTAAATGATTGTATATCTATTCACTGTCAATAAAAAGGTATCATCCCTATTTTGAACTGTTTTACTTTCGTCGTGGAAAGGCATTGTGGTCTTTGAAGTTATCTATGCTCTTTACTAAGTCAACGCTAATAGGTACAGATTACTCCAGTTTCCAGATTTTGAAGTTGCTTTGCATCAGTAACTCAACTCAAAGGCACTCGTGTGAAATTAATTCAAAAGAAAGCCGAAACAAATGTTATTCGTTATTTAGCCAAAACAAATTTATTCGTTATTTAGTTTGGTAAGAATAAAAAAAAGGTTCCAGCATAAAAGCTACCCGAATTTTTTCTCTGTTGTTTTTCCTGAATTCTTAGTTAGTTTCAATGAAACTTGAGGAGGGGTAGCCGCGTGCAGGCTCAAGGTTAGTCAGTGAACGGTAAACAGTGCTAGAAATTTGAGTTCATAACTGCGGTATGTCTTATTCTCAGTTCTTGAAACAATGCTCTAAAAAATACAGGAGAAAAGAAAATGAATGACCTAAAGAGTATCAAACTTTTAGCTATTAACCACAAATAGAAATATTTAAATATTATCGGTGTTAGCCAAATCTGTATTCTGATTATTGACTAGTTTTTTTTTTAAAGCAATACTGAAATTCATAGGGAATCATTGGGGATATAAAACACCCTTTGAAGTTACACATCAAGGGTTTTACGTCTGTAGCAATATTAAACCTCAGACAAAGAGACTGCAGAAGGCACACATAAAAAAAAAAAAAAAACATAGCGCATACCGCTTTGTGAAGATTTTAGAAAAAAATATTTTTTCCCTCCTCAAAATTTGAAATCCCTTAATCTCCCCTACAAAAAATAAAGATTTTCTTAAAACTTCCAACTTGATTTCTGAGCCGTAAGACAGAACAGTGTGTACTTACCAAACTACTGATATATATTGTAACCTTGTAATGAAACCTACTGCCTGCGAGCAATCTTTATAATGAGATATATTTCTCCATTTACCCATATTTCTCCAGGTACCCATTTAGAGCTGGGTCGACTCTGGCTGAGCTTACAGAGTCACGCCACTGACCCCCGTCGCAAACTAAATAACTGATCACAACTGGGATTGAACTCGTGCTCCTTGGACACAGAATTCCCACACCAGCGCACCAACCACTCAGCCAGGCGACATCAGCACTGATGCGATCTCTGCTCTCCAGGGAAAGTGGTACTGCCCGATGAATAGCATCATATAATTTTCAAATTAGCTAATGGCTGACACTATCTCATTGACACTGTCTCACTGACACTATCAGTTATGCAAGATAGATACTGAAGCGTTAATAATGCAGCTCTTCTAGTATGCATGGTTTGCCTTGTGACAGCAGAATGTATAACAGCATATTGCTGTCATACATGCTGTCATAACTCACACATTGTCACAACAATGCTGTCACAAATTCCATGATGAATGTGACAGCATAATTTATACTTCTTCTGGTGGTACTTATATTTAACGTTACGTTATCTTGAAGAAAGGTTTGACTTTACTGCCTTTTTGAAGAAAGTATCAGACCAGTAGCTACTGGATCCCAAATCCCTGAGTATATGAATGGCAAGTATTCGAAAAAATCTGCTACATAAAGTTTATACATCCAAAGAATTTGATGATGCTTTTAATGTCTTAAATTGTGATTCAAGATTATATAGCAAAAAATTGTCTAAGAAATTTTAAGCATTATCAAATCAGAGTCCACTCGTTTTCCACCCGACGCCAAATTGTATATACGACGTGTATATATTTGTGCAGTAGTTTGACCAGCCTCTGCTTGTGGAGTAAAAAAGTGAACGGGAGTTGATGCTGGTGCTAATGAAAAATTAAAATTGAAGACTAAATGAAGAATTAATTGAAGAATAAATGTTTTATCCTCTTTGTTGCAGGTTTTATGTGAGGGATAAGCATGGGAGACTTATGAACGCCCCCTACGTAGACAATAGTTACAAATGGGCCGGAGGAGGCTTTGTTTCCACAGTCGGTGATTTGATTCAGTTTGGAAACGCAATGCTCTACTCATATCAAAGAAAGGATGTAGACAAACATTTTAATAAGACCTTACCTGGTTAGTTTAACTGGGTATTTAATATCTATTTGAAAAATAAAGAAAAATCTGAGAAATGTTGCTTAAACTGCTTAAGCTTTCCGGCTAAATGAAAGACAAACGCTTAAGCTGGCCTCATAGAAGCGTTTTTACCCAAGACATCCCTTTTTGGGAGTTGTAGGCAAGAATAATTTGCTATAATTAAACAGTGTCTTATTTATAAGGTGGATAGAAGGCACGGTTCATGATTAAAATGTAGTTGCCTCAAACCGACTAAGAAATTTTTTTTCAGGGTTCATTTAGTTTTATCCAAAGATCGACGCATTTTGTGTATGATTTTAGCTCCTATCAAAGCTCCTATTAGTTTTTAGCTCCTATCAAAGTCTCAAAATTCGATTAAGAGGAGCAAAAATGTTACCACAGATGATTCTACGTGACAAGGCTTTATGCAGGGGGTGGGGGGTGGGGTGGGGTAGGGAGTTTGAACCCTTCCCCCAGGAAATGTTTGTCTGCCTCGTATAAACGTAACAAACACGAATATAAACCCTTTTTTGATGCGCTTTTTAACGTTTTTATTTTACACCCCCCCCCCGAAAAAAATCAGGATACGGCCCTACTACACGAACACAGATATTTGCAAAAAGTATCAGAGACCTGTCATGGACTCTTGAAGTACATGAGCTCATAAAATTGTCAGTACATACTTTAAGTTTGAAACTTATAAATGTGAAACTAATTACTTGACAAATAATTGTGCGACAACATTAAATATATATAGTCTTACCTAATACTTGATTCTATACCACAAATGTTGATCTGTATTAGTACCTGAGCGATGGATCGATATTCTTGAAAAGAATCGATAATTTTAATAGACGATTATTGCTTGTCGGAATATCTTCACACCTTTGTCCAAAATGCTTTGGCGTGTAATGCCATCGTAAAGCTAATTTTAAGCCTAATACGAAGAGGTTTCGTTCTTGGTTAAACGCATTCTCGCCAGTAAAAAGAACTGGCTGCTGAGAAAAATAAATTTCATTCGTAGCTTATTCAGAGATGTAAACTATTATCTTGGTTAGTCTTAACAGTAACGTGTTATTTCAAAAACCAATTTCTGGAAGTTTTTAAATATAGCCTTAAACCCTAAAAACCGGCGCTGGTATGAATCAAAAAGTACACCATTGGATCGCCATTGCTAAAACCCTGTGGAGGAAACTTACATATGAGTGTTTTAAGAAACCAGTAAGACAAACTTCTTTTGCCCAATGAACAACTAGCTTTAAGAAAGCTAGTTCTTGTTCTAGCTGTTTCTTCTCAACACCTGTTGCTGTTGTTTAAGAAGAAAACTTGCCAATTTGCCGAATAAAAGTTTAATTTTTCAACTCAAAAATTGCTTGACAATCCAACTCAAATTCCAAAAGTTATGTGTGAACATCTGTGCCATCCAAGGGCTAGTTTGCCTTGTCAAATGTATTTATCCCAAAAGTGCACTTTCTACACCTCTGCTCGAAGCTCACAATGCATGCGTCCAGCACATCTAAATAACAGTATAAGTTTATTGAATATTCAGTGTTTGATGCATCAGAAAAGTATCAATATCTTGCATATGAGTCATGTCAAAATGCCATCCAGAATGTCAAAAACAAACTAAATATTTGTAATGTTGGGTATATGTGTATTAAAGGATATTTAAAATATATCTTGACTAAAAAATGGAAAAAATTTTTTATTTGATAATAAAATTTCTAATTTTACTGCTTGCAATAGTGAACTCAACACATATTATTTCTTAAAACACATAACTAATATCAATTTTAATACTTGATACTTTATCTTGGTATTGAATAAATGAATGACTGTATTTAAAGCCATTTTTCAGGCCGTATACATACATATATAACAACAAACAAACTAAATTATGTAACAATCGACTTTCGAATAACAAGACCCTTCCGGACAAAATTTGATATCTAGATATTTTATATCTAACCTTTGTGGCAATCTGGCTATTTCGATACGAAATATCGTGCAGCAATAGATTTAGCTTCAGGCCTAAAATTAAATAACGCTATGAAAGAAGCTAAATTTTCGACTCCCTAGAATCGTTCAAGAATGGAAAATCTAGCATTAGGAATCAGTAAAGATAACCTTTAGTCTCGTTGTAATATTTTCAAAACGTAAATATTTACGCTCTTGATATCAAGTTTGAGGTTAAAATACCTGGTCAAACACAATTTAAAGTGCTATTTATGAGTGATATAGGTTTCTTCTGGATAGAAATGCTAGATTTATTTTATCGTTACCACCACTATCGTTGAGGATAAATATAAGGTCAACGGCTGCTCCTCATCTTATGAAATAGTTCGTTTATAGGTGAAAATTCGGTATTACTTTCTTGACTTGCATTGGTTTTAGGTCTTGTTCTTGCTTTGTCAAGTAATTAAATAAAAAAAAAAACAAGTTGATGAATCCTCATCAACGCCCCGCTCTTTACGCTAAAGTTTGACTCTTTCTCTCAACTCTTCTTTTTAAAACAGTAAAAAACTTTAGCGTAAAGAGCGGGGTGTTGATGAGGAAGCAGCCCCTTTCATATACGAAGTAATTTCTGTTCGTTTTAAGTTTTAATGTCGCTCCTTACTTTCAGTTAAAAAAAACTTGTTTTTTTAATTTAGTTTCTGAACGTTTTTGAATCAATGCATGTTTTGATTTTGGCTCTCCGCAAAGGAAAAATCAAAACGAAATTTGCATATTTATTTTTTTTTGGCTAAATGGCTTTCTCATAGTTTTGATCGAATCATTTGGAGAAAAAAAGGAGCGGGGGAGGAAGCCTAGTTGCCCTGCGATTTTTTGGTTACTTGAAAAGGCAACTAGAACTTTTAATTTTTTACGAATGTTTTTATTAGCAAAAAATATACGTAGCTTATAAATTAGCTTACGTAACGAACTTTTGTATTCTTATATTTTTATTGCATATACATAGGGGTTCACCCACACGTCAGTACCTCGCTCTTTTCACTAAAGCTTCAATTTTGTCCCAATTCATTAAGAATGACCCCTGAATCACAAAAGCCGTAGAATAAATAGTTGAAATTACTAAAAAACCTTTAGCGTAAAGAGCGAGGTATTAGGAGGAGGTGAGCCCCTCATATGCGTAGTAATTTCTGTTCGTTTTAAGTTGTAATGCTGCTCCTTACTTCCAGTTGAAACAACTTTTTCGTATTTATTTTTTCATTGTGTTTTTTTTAAATAATTCTAGAAAACCCTGCGCTCCCTTCATGGAAATTTTCTTCCCCCATTACAAATTCCTCGATGGAAAGTTCCCCCAACATACCCCCCTCTTCTCAACCCCTCCCCTCAACCAAAAAATCCCCCTGGAAACGTCTGTACACTTCCCAATAACCATTACTATATGTAAGCACTGGTCAAAGTTTGTAACTTGTAGCCCCTCCCACGGGGACTATGGGGGATTAAGTCGTTCCCAAAGACATAGTTATAAGGTTTTTCGACTACGCGAATAAAATGGCTATCTCAGAATTTTGATCCGTTGACTTTGGAAAAATAATTAGCGTGGGAGGGGGCCTATAAGCCCTCAAATTTTTGGGTCACTTAAAAAGGGCACTAGAACTTTTCATATCCGTTAGAATGAGCCCTCTTGCAACATTCTAGGACCACTGGGTCGATACGATCACCCCTGGGGAAAAAAACAAACAAATAAACACGCATCCGTGATCTGTCTTCTGGCAAAAAACACAAAATTCCACATTTTTGTGGATAGGAGCTTGAAACTTCTACAATAGGGTTCTCTGATACGCTGAATCTGATGGTGTTATTTTCGTTAAGATTCTATGACTTTTAGGGGGTGTTTCCTCCTATTTTCTAAAAGAAGGCCAATTTTCTCAGGCTCGTAACTTTTGATGGGTAAGACTAAACTTGATGAAACTTATATATTTATAATCAGCATTAAAATGCGATTCTTTTGATGTAGCTATTGGTATAAAAGTTCCATTTTTTAGAGTTTTGGTTTGACTAGTTTGAACTGTTTGACTAGGTTTCAGTGGCTATGCATGAATTACTAAATAAGAAAAACATTAGCTTTTATTCACTGTGTTAATACAACTCCAAGCTTTACTAGTCGGTCCTTTAGTTTTCTTAGAAAAAGATATTTACAGACAGCAAAAGCAATTCCTTGGCATTTCAAACATTCTAAATAGCATAGCAGGACTTGGCTTTATATTTTAAACAGCGAATGAAATCTGCTTTTATCTTCATTTGTTTATGTATGCACAGTCATTGAATGCTCTATAGTTAGTAAATCAAGTATTGTAATAGTTACTGAACAATATAGCTACTTAATCTATAGTTATTCTTAACCAAAGAAAAGACTTGTAAAAACCAGTGCAAGTGATAATACCAACACCAAATTTTCATCCCTATGAGGAGCTCCCGTTGGCTGGGGACCAGCAACGGATACAATTGGTAATAGAACCTGGTGGTGTAATTGAGCCCTTGTAATTGAGCCAAAATCTTGGTATACAAAAAAAAGTTAGGAATTGCCTCAGGGACATAAATGCTAATACTTTTGCTTCTTTTATTAATCACTTGCTAATGGTAATCCTTTTATTTAGGATATTTGAAGCGAGAAACAATGGAAATGATATGGTCTCCTATCATTAAAACCAAGTTGGACCGATTCTATGGAATGGGCTGGGGCGTAATGCCAGCAAAGAAGGAAATTGCATTTGGTGACGAAAATCGATACCACGTCTCCCACTCTGGTATGTATAGCTGTTTGTTATTTGAAACTAATTGTTTCAGTTTTTATTTTGGAGCTTTTCAAAGCATTGAATTGTTTGTTTAATGTGTTGCATGAACAACACCGGGGTTTTGTCCTGCTTCTTTGCCTTAGTCCATCGATTTAGCTCATGGCTAGAAAGTGGTAACGGTCTAACCTCTGCAGTTCTTACAGAAAGTTTGGATTTCAGGCCTGATTGATGATTATGACGTTACATGAAATCTGTTTATAAAGCTGTTTGGAAGGCTGTATATAAATCTGGTCTAGGGCCAAAAAGGATGTTTTCGCTATCTATTTACCCAGAGCGTACAGTATGTAACCTGGAGGAGTATTTTGCAGTCTGTGTCAGAGAGGACTATCTGAAGTCATGCGCTTAAGCTTTCGTTCTATTAAGCTTTTCGAGCTATGTTTCTGCCTTCGACCGGAAAGTCCCGTTCTTGCAGGTGAGCAGGCAGGCACCAGTTTCAGGTTGAAGCTGGCTAAAATCGAAATGGGCTTAAGGTATGCGATGATTACCTGACCCAATCGCTATATAAATTGGAGCTTTCTTTTGCTCCTTTCTAAGGAGTGATATTAGAATGTGAGTAAATCTACTTTAGAACCAAGAAAGATATTTCTTTTATTTTTCAACACTGGCCAGTGCTAACCAAAGAACATGAGATTAATTTTCCCATTTAAAATTGAATTTAAGCGATATACTGTTTTATAGATTTTGAGGTGCTGACAACTACAGTGTTGTGATACATTAGAAGCAACATCTGGATCAAGTTTAAACACAAATAGCTATTATGTCTTTGTCATTCCTGTGGCGGCGGGTTGGCATATTTTGCTTATTAGTGTAAATATTATTTGCTTCCTTTGCACTTGAGGGTAGGAACAATTTGATTTCATATGCTCTATGGAGAGGAAAGTGCGAGTAAAAACAGATTGCTAGACCACAATAAGCTTCCTGGTTGTGGCTTAAAAACATCAGTGAATTAGTTTACCTTTATTAGACCAAGTTCGTTTCAAGAGAGTAGAGCTTTTGTATTTCTACTGAAATATATGTTCTAGAGGGCACAAAATACATTGGTTCCATGTCGGCTATAGAGAGGGAGGTGTAAGTAAGAATTGGTTATTAAGGGACGGTAATCTTCGAAAGTCAGACGTTTAAAACTTGTGTATGGCCGGCCAGCCTTACACATTGGGTCCGGCCGGATTTGGCATCGTTGAGAGAAGTTTAAGAGAGTGCTACCGTAACGCCTCAAATGAAAACTGACAAGTTGTAAGTCATGATCCCCTAGATATAGTATTTATAGCTAATTGTTTGCGAAGGAGTAAAACCCAGGCGTTTCATCAATCGTTTGTTGAACTAGGGTAATCTTCCATGGGTGAGAGGCCAAAAACATTGGATTGCTAGGGCACCTCTTATTGTTTTTCGGTAAGGGTATCCATGGTTTTGACAGTTGTATCATCTATAGTTGCTAACCACCTCTGTTCGTGATTCACCTTGAGTTTATTATTTTTATGGAAAGTAATCAGAAAGCATAGAAACAAAACCAAAACGAGGGGTTAGATACTGTAAATGTATGTAGATATTGTAAATGTATCTGCATTTTATTTTAATTTTTTCCAGTATATTTGAGAGCATATTTTAGAACATTTAAATGTTCAACTGCCCTCAAGATTAACATTTTGTTGCCAATAATTTTAAGGGTACATTACCTGTATTCACTTAACACCTTTATTAACGAAACACGCAAAGGATTGCTGCAACATTTCGGGTTTTACGCTTGAATTATCATTTGAATTTATTTCTGCTCGTCTTTGGTTTTATGTAGCTCTTTACTTTTTTTCAAAAAACTTCTTTTGTTAAAATGTCTTCTTAAATAAATTTTGTTCGTCTTTAATTGACATTAAATAAAAAAAAACAAGCTTTTTTTTAACTGAAGGTAAGGAGTGACATTAAAACATAAAACGAATAGAAATTATTTTGTATATGAAACGCCCCGCTCTTTACGCTGAAGATTTTTATTGTTTTAAAAAGTAGAGTTGTGAGAAAGAGTCAAATGCCACTTAGACTCTTATTTAGACTTTTATTTAGTTCTACAGTAGAAGTTGTAATAGTAGCAATAGTAGTCACCGTCACAAGTAGTTGCAGTCGCTGTGGCAAGTTTCGTTGTCGGAGTCGCAAATAGTAGTTGTAGCAACAGTAGTAGTAGTAGTAGTAGCCTTGAAATTTTAAATTTAATACCCTCAGCCCTTCCTGAGATAATTCTTGATGCGCTTTTTGACAACTTACATGCGCATAGTTCTTTTTATTCGGTTCAACATCCCCTAAAAGTTTCAAACTAATATCCTTAGCCACTCCCGAGATATCGTAGAGACGCCCTTAAGACAACTTCGACGCACATAATGATCTTTGATTTAGTTCAACAACCCCCACAATGCCCTGAAGCTTCCAACGTAATAACATTAGTTGTTGTTTAAATATTGCACAGACCCCCTTTTGACAATCTGGATACACATAGTACCTTCTGATTTAATTATACATCCCCCTCAACTTTCCCTGGAAATTTCAATATAGTGCCTTTTCATTTAGTTATACACCTCCCTCGACTTTTCATGAGAGTTTCAACTTAATACCCTTCTGTTTTAATGGGATATTTTTTTTATGCTATTCAAACCTGGATGCACTTAAACTCTCTTGATTTGGTACAGTAGTAGTATTAGTAGTTATAGTTGTATCAGGAGTAGCAGTAGTAGTAGTAGTAGTAGTCGCCCTGAGGGTTTTTAACTTGATACTCTAACCCGTTTCTGAGATATTTCTTATTCGTCTATTTTACAACTTGCATGCATATAGAGCCTTTTGATTTAATTTTATATCCCCATCAACTTTTCCGGAAAGTTTAAATTTAGTAACTTATTCCCTTCCTGAGATACTTTATATATGCCACTTTGACAGTCTGGATACACTTAACCTCTTTTGATTTAGTTCAAGAGCAGTAGGAGTATTAGCAGTATTAATTTTAGTAGCCCTGAAAGTTCCAACTTAATACCCTTAGCCGTGCCTGAGATATTGCTGATTCGCCCTTTTGAAAACCTGCATGCACGTATTTTCTTTTGATTTGGTTCATCGTGACCTGAAAGTTTCAAGCTAGTATCCTTAGCCGCTCCTGAGGTGTCGTACACACGCCCTTTTGGCAACCTCTATGCACATAGTGATTTTGATTTAGTTAAACATCCCTCGCAACATGCCCAAAAACTTCTCACGTAATAACCTTTGCTGTTGTTTAGATATTGCAGAGACGTCCTTTTGACAATCTGGATATACTTAGTACCTTTTGATTTAGTCATACATCCCCCTCAATTTTCCCTGAAAGTTTCATCACAGTACCTTTTGGTTTATGAGTACATCCGCCTCAACTGTCCCTAAAAGTTTCAACATAATACCCTATTCTGTTTCTGAAATTCTGTTTTTGTGCCAGTCAAACCTGGATGCACTTAAGCTCTTTTGATTTAGTTCAGTAGTAGTAGTAGTAGTAATAGTAGTAGTGTTGGTAGCAGTAGGAATATTAGTAGTTGTTGTAGTAGCAGTAGCAGCAGTAGTAGTCGGCCTGAAGGTCTCTGGTTCATACCCTCAGCCGTCCCTAAGATACTGTTGATACACCCTTTTGACAACCTGTATGCCTATAGAATCTTTTGATTCAATTTTTATCCCCGTCAACTTTCCCTGAAAGTTTCAACTTAGTAACCTATTCTTTTCCCGAGATATTGTATCTATGGCCCTTTGACACCCTGGATGCACTTACCCCTTTTGGATGTAGTTCAATAGTAGTAGTAATAGTATTGGCTATAGTAACCCTTTTCACCTTAAATTTTCAACTTGATACCCTCAATTCCTCATAACATTTTGCTGATGCCCCCCGTTGACAACCTGTATGTACATAGTGTGTTTTGATTTAGTTCAATATTCCGTGAAAGATTTCTTATTATTATTTATAGCATTTTGGAGATCGAGGATCCAACATCTCTCTCTTTCCCAATATAAAATTATGCATGTAAGCTTAGTATAACTTGCAGAGCTTACACCCCTTGCCTTAGGGGCTACGTGGGCCATGTCATCCCCAGAACCATAGTTGCTTGATCTTTTGTCTATTTTGAACACAATCACTGTCTGAAGTTTCGATCGGATGTCTGTTGGGAAGGGGCAGCTAAAAATGGAAAGAGTGTGGGGGCTGGTTGTCTTCCAATTATTTTGGAATAGAACTCTAGAACTTTCAATATAAATTGAATTAGCCCCTTCCGAAGTTTCCGTGATAACTCCTTTGACATTGAATGACCTAATTAAAAAAAAACACATTAAAACCGTGTGGCTCTTTACCTAGGCAGCGCTATTGTGCTGCCTATGATTGTCTTTAAACATCTTATGATATGATCTTACAGAAACTCAAATATATGATTGAATAACTTGGGACGGATCCGTAAAATTCAGCTCTGATTCGGCAAATGTGTCAGTTGAAATATTAGTCTTGGATTCACTATTTTCTTATTAATATATCGAAATTCGGTGGGGTTCTAACACATCTTTTGAGAGACAGATCTAAAGTTTTCGTTTGTAATATTTATTTGAGTTTTTTAAGAAATTACTGCGAAATCTAGGCAAAAATTGGAAACTTCAGACACTTGCTGTTCCCACGTCTGGTCCTTTTTATAAGTCAGAGAAATAAATAGTTGATTTCTATGTAGAGAAACTGTAGTTAGCCATATCGTTAAGGGTTATATGGTTTCTATTCGAATGGTAGTTAAATTATGTGTGTGTTAAGGTATTTATTTTCCTGCATCATCTTCCCATGTAAAATTTCTGGAGACTTAGAAGATTTTGCTCTTGAGTATTTTGATTGGAATTTTATTCTTTTTTTTTGTAATATTGGAAAAAGACTACTTTAGTAGCAAAATATTAGCATCTGTTTCATTAAAAAAGATCGCTTTTAGGTGCAGCTGTTGGGGCTAGTAGTATTCTAATGATTCTGCCAAGTTGTAAAAATGACACAGCTCCAGCTGGTGTTGTTGTCGCAATAATTGTCAACATGCAAAACGTACATCTGGGCCATCTTGCTCTTGAAATTGCTGAAGAAGTTGATAGATGGAAAAATAATGAATTCTAAGCTGATTTTCAGACAACGTGAGAGATTTAAAAGTGATCTTTATTTGCACCTTTCACTATGAGTTGATTTAGCTTTGGTTTTTGTTCAATTTGAATTTGAAACGGTCCTAAATAATTTAGTTGGTTTCATTTAAATGAAATTAATTTGATTTAATTGGTTTAATTTTAATAGTTTATTTGAAATGACTTTGTCTTGGTTTAGTTTGAACTAATTTAATTTGTGAATTGGTTTAATTTTTGTCCAAAGTCTAGCCAAACCTATTTATCGAGTGATTCATTGACAAATGATTCATAAAAGGTAAACTGTTCAAGGTTACTGTCATTTTTTCTTCGCTTTTAATTCCTTATTTTGTTATTTGTTCTGCTTAATAATATAATTGTTGTTGAATATAGCTGCACAAGGTCTTTAGAGCCTATTGGCTATTTCCCTAACGTCTAACGTGCCTAACGTCTTGTATGCTATTGCCTTTCGGAATGAGCACATGTTATTATTATCTCAATTAAACATAAATTTTAATTCCGGTGTGTAAAAAAAATTGAAAGGAAAGGACAAAGCAAAACTCTTTCAGTTTAAGATTCTTTCAGGTCGAGTGGTTAGCACGCTGGACTTTAAACCCTTCTTCCGTGAGGATAGGGGTTCGAGTCCCCGGGTTGCTGGTTGTTTGGTTTGCACGGGGGTCAGTACGACTATAAGGTCAACCAGGTCGACCCAATTCTAAATGGGTACCTGGAGAAGGTAAAAAGGAAGGGTGTGCAAAAATACAGGATGGCTGGCCCCAAACACCCATTGAACATCCTGGCTGAAGGGCCATGAAATCGAGATCAGAACCACCGCTAAGGATTGTAAAACCCAAAGTCGGATTCTTTATCTTTTTTGCAATATTGATGTACCTGGATGGGTATATCTACTACTCCTATTGCTCACTGTAGCACTAATCCATCTGAGGCCAACAGGCCTCACAAATGTGTAGGACTGTACATATTTCTCTTCCACCCCAACCTTTTCAAATTTTCACATTTCACCCCTTCGGTGAAGTTCCAACCTCCTTTAAATCCTTCATCATGACCTTCCCACTCGCTTTGGGGACGACATGTTTATCATCCTTTATCCGTAAAACATGTTCTAGCCATCTCAACTTTCATTATTGCCCTGGAAACCGAAATAGAACCACATTTTTCCGTGCAGCTTGTTGCTTGACATACAGTCAGTATAAATGGTAGGACAGTTCTTCTGGGAAACATTTAACAAATATTCCTCTACCTTTCAAAGTGCCCACGTTTCAGAACCATATCTGACCACTGTCATTACTGTAGCATCCAATATTCTAATTTTGGTTAGCAGACGTACTTCCTATTCTTTAAAGCTCTTCTGCCAGACATACCTGCTAATAGAAAAGCGGACAACCACCCACTGTTTTTTTTTTTTTGTATAATTGTTAGAACGAAATTTGAAAAATTTCCTAGAAACTGAGGTGAATTTTAATTTGGGATATTGATCACCCCCCCCCCCAAAAAAAAAGAAAAATGAAACTAATATATAGGATAGTGCTAGTTGGCTATTTTGATTACAATCAAGTAATAAAATAGTTGTCAAGTGACGTAAAATTTATGTCACTTGCTGGCAGATATATTTTGAGTAAACTGGAATTTCAGAAAGTTATAATTTAAATAATTAAGATTTATTAACAAATAGGGATTTTTTGGGCTAGAGGTGTGATTTTTGGAGATATAACTGAGAGATTATACCGATTGACGGTTTTTGTTGTTAATTTTTTAAGAGTAGCTGTAACTTGACCTTGACCTGAACTTGGTCTGAATCGAAAATGACTTTGCTTTTTATTCTAGATCGTATGTGTATAAGCTAATCATTCACTACGAAATTGTTAAATAGTAGTTTTAGCAGCTAATTTCGAAGAAAAATAACTGTGCCAGCTCACTTCATATACAGAATGGGGTGGACCCAGGGGATGGTTATGGGCATGCCTCTCCAGAAGTTCCAGAATTAATTTAATTCCCAGAAGTGTCAGTTGAAGATGGGGCAGTTTGACATTTGCTCCTCTAGAATAAAAAAACATTTTACTCCCCCCCCCCCCACCAATTTTCATGAATTGACGGCACTGCTAATTAAAGCGGTGTAGGAGCGAAAATATAAATGTCAAAGCCTAAATTTCGCTAATCCCCCCCCCCCCCAAAAAAAACAACTAATTCTTTATCACAACTCCCTCTGTACAGGAATGTGTAACTAACTGAAAGAATGTGAAAAACGTATAAATATTGCAAAGATGGCTATTACGAAACCTTCAGCAGGGCCAACTGCCGTGTTCACGCGTCAGATGAGTTACAAACCTTCTCCCAGTAATGGGTTAAATTGCACGGTGAAGCAGAACACCATCGTGGGAGGATCCTCTATAGGAGGACAACTGCGGCAGGGCGTAAGATCCAGATTTATGGACAACGGCCTCTGTAAAGGGCTGCCTCGACCCTTTCGGGGTACCTGCAAGACTGGGAAACTTGCGGTCAATTTTTCCCACTTGAGGAGTGGCGCCCCTCGAGGAAATTATAGCCTAGTAAACAACACAGCACTCGTACGGGATTCTGATTATTGGATAATTTTCTGGGCTTGGTTTGTTTTGATGGGCGTTTTCGGGCTGAAAAACCTCTTCCTAGCTAATTTATCTACTATGGGCTGCCTCCCCGTAGTAGCATAATATTTGTAGGCATGAATATATAATGAGTCGGAGGTAATAGGCTTGGGACTGTCTGTGCAGGATTTCGACTCTTGTTGATAGAAGAGCATCGCCAAGTGCTGAAAACCATGTTGTGACCAAGATGGGCCCAGGATTCCACAAAGCCTCCAGCATACTGAAGGTCCCAGGGACTTCTTGCTGTCCGGTTCTAAGCCGGCTTAAGCGCTTCGGTGTAGACTTGAGAAGATATGTTGGTCCCCGTCCTGCACTGGTATCCGGGATCACTGCTTTTCTTGAGGCCAAAATAATTTCAAAGATTTAAAGAACATGAAAATTAGAACTTGGAATGTTACAACGTTAAAAAATGACTATCGCATCGACATTTTGACTGACGAATTCAGACGGTTTGAACTGGATTTATTAGGGAGTTTCAGAAACTCATATCCCAGGGGTAGGAAGCATGAAATTAGGTGACATAGAATTTGTTTACTCAGGAAGGAAGGATGGGGTACATAGACAGGGAGTAGGGCTCATGATGAATAAGGAAGCTGCTAAGTCTTGTTTAGGCTGGGAAGGTATTAATAATAGAATACTAATTGCTCATTTTATGACTAAAAAGTTTCGGGTATCAGTTATAGTAGTATATGCCCCCATTGAACCAACTGATGGAGATACTAGTGACTCCAGATGAATTTTACTTACAGTTACAGGAGCAAATAGACAGGGTACCAGGTAGAAATATGGTGTTTTTGCTAGGAGATTTTAATGCCCAGGTTGGTAGAAATAGGGATAGATGGTATCCTAGCCTAGGTAATTTTGGTGTAGGAAAAGAAAACAGTAATGGCTATAGGCTTTTTGCAATTTTGTAGGTATAGCAACCTAGTTATAACCAATACGGTGTTTGGTCACAAAATGGCCCATAAGTTGACATGGTATTCACGTGATGGTAAGACAGCAAACCTTATTGATTATGTTATTGTAAACAGAAGACTAGCAGGATCAATACAAGATACTAGGGTGTATAGGAGTGCCGTTATTGATGTTAAAAGTAAAGATCACCATCTAGTAGTGTCTAAGGTTAATTTAAAGCTGAAATTTCGGAAGAGTAACTCCCTCCCGGGAAGTTATGATGTTGGTAGACTTCAGGATGAAAATTTGAGAAAAAAAATTCCAGGAACAGTTGAGTACTAAACTTGAGGGTTTAAAATTTGACAATGTGGAAGATGGATGGAATAATTTCAGAAAAACAATTTGTGAAGTTGCTGATGGTGTCCTAGGGAAGAGTGCTAAGACAGCAACTAGGAATATTAGTGAAAAAGCTTTAGGTTTAATAGAGAGTAGAAGGGGTTTGTATAAGAATTATCTGAGCGATAGGGTCGTATGAAAACAAAAGGAATGTAAAGAAAGTGGAGAAAGCATTAAAATATGAACTAAGGAGATGTGAAATGGAGGCGATGGATAAAATTGCTGAGGATCTGGAAGATGCGGCTAGACGGCATAATAGTAAAATATTATACTGGCATGTTAATAAATTGAAAAGGGAGTAGCCGATCCGGACTAGTCCCAGTTAAAGATAGAAATGGGGTCACAATTAGTGATAAGGAAAAAGTTAAAGAAAGATGGGTGGAACATTTTGAGAATGTGCTAAACCGAGATACAGTTGCAGGAAAAGATATAGATGAAAATGAAAAA
>NC_088871.1:35006340-35070478 GCF_032884065.1 Artemia franciscana
TATGTGTATAAGCTAATCATTCACTACGAAATTGTTAAATAGTAGTTTTAGCAGCTAATTTCGAAGAAAAATAACTGTGCCAGCTCACTTCATATACAGAATGGGGTGGACCCAGGGGATGGTTATGGGCATGCCTCTCCAGAAGTTCCAGAATTAATTTAATTCCCAGAAGTGTCAGTTGAAGATGGGGCAGTTTGACATTTGCTCCTCTAGAATAAAAAAACATTTTACTCCCCCCCCCCCACCAATTTTCATGAATTGACGGCACTGCTAATTAAAGCGGTGTAGGAGCGAAAATATAAATGTCAAAGCCTAAATTTCGCTAATCCCCCCCCCCAAAAAAAGCAACTAATTCTTTATCACAACTCCCTCTGTACAGGAATGTGTAACTAACGGAAAGAATGTGAAAAACGTATAAATATTGCAAAGATGGCTATTACGAAACCTTCAGCAGGGCCAACTGCCGTGTTCACGCGTCAGATGAGTTACAAACCTTCTCCCAGTAATGGGTTAAATTGCACGGTGAAGCAGAACACCATCGTGGGAGGATCCTCTATAGGAGGACAACTGCGGCAGGGCGTAAGATCCAGATTTATGGACAACGGCCTCTGTAAAGGGCTGCCTCGACCCTTTCGGGGTACCTGCAAGACTGGGAAACTTGCGGTCAATTTTTCCCACTTGAGGAGTGGCGCCCCTCGAGGAAATTATAGCCTAGTAAACAACACAGCACTCGTACGGGATTCTGATTATTGGATAATTTTCTGGGCTTGGTTTGTTTTGATGGGCGTTTTCGGGCTGAAAAACCTCTTCCTAGCTAATTTATCTACTATGGGCTGCCTCCCCGTAGTAGCATAATATTTGTAGGCATGAATATATAATGAGTCGGAGGTAATAGGCTTGGGACTGTCTGTGCAGGATTTCGACTCTTGTTGATAGAAGAGCATCGCCAAGTGCTGAAAACCATGTTGTGACCAAGATGGGCCCAGGATTCCACAAAGCCTCCAGCTTACTGGAGGTCCCAGGGACTTCTTGCTGTCCGGTTCTAAGCCGGCTTAAGCGCTTCGGTGTAGACTTGAGAAGATATGTTGGTCCCCATCCTGCACTGGTATCCGGGATCACTGCTTTTCTTGAGGCCAAAATAATTTCAAAGATTTAAAGAACATGAAAATTGGAACTTGGAATGTTACGACGTTAAAAAATGACTATCGCATCGACATTTTGACTGACGAATTCAGACGGTTTGAACTGGATTTATTAGGAGTTTCAGAAACTCATATCCCAGGGGTAGGAAGCATGAAATTAGGTGACATAGAATTTGTTTACTCAGGAAGGAAGGATGGGGTACATAGACAGGGAGTAGGGCTCATGATGAATAAGGAAGCTGCTAAGTCTTGTTTAGGCTGGGAAGGTATTAATAATAGAATACTAATTGCTCATTTTATGACTAAAAAGTTTCGGGTATCAGTTATAGTAGTATATGCCCCCATTGAACCAACTGATGGAGATACTAGTGACTCAGATGAATTTTACTTACAGTTACAGGAGCAAATAGACAGGGTACCAGGTAGAAATATGGTGTTTTTGCTAGGAGATTTTAATGCCCAGGTTGGTAGAAATAGGGATAGATGGTATCCTAGCCTAGGTAATTTTGGTGTAGGAAAAGAAAACAGTAATGGCTATAGGCTTTTGCAATTTTGTAGGTATAGCAACCTAGTTATAACCAATACGGTGTTTGGTCACAAAATGGCCCATAAGTTGACATGGTATTCACGTGATGGTAAGACAGCAAACCTTATTGATTATGTTATTGTAAACAGAAGACTAGCAGGATCAATACAAGATACTAGGGTGTATAGGAGTGCCGTTATTGATGTTAAAAGTAAAGATCACCATCTAGTAGTGTCTAAGGTTAATTTAAAGCTGAAATTTCGGAAGAGTAACTCCCTCCCGGGAAGTTATGATGTTGGTAGACTTCAGGATGAAAATTTGAGAAAAAAAATTCCAGGAACAGTTGAGTACTAAACTTGAGGGTTTAAAATTTGACAATGTGGAAGATGGATGGAATAATTTCAGAAAAACAATTTGTGAAGTTGCTGATGGTGTCCTAGGGAAGAGTGCTAAGACAGCAACTAGGAATATTAGTGAAAAAGCTTTAGGTTTAATAGAGAGTAGAAGGGGTTTGTATAAGAATTATCTGAGCGATAGGTCGTATGAAAACAAAAGGAATGTAAAGAAAGTGGAGAAAGCATTAAAATATGAACTAAGGAGATGTGAAATGGAGGCGATGGATAAAATTGCTGAGGATCTGGAAGATGCGGCTAGACGGCATAATAGTAAAATATTATACTGGCATGTTAATAAATTGAAAGGGAGTAGCCGATCCGGACTAGTCCCAGTTAAAGATAGAAATGGGGTCACAATTAGTGATAAGGAAAAAGTTAAAGAAAGATGGGTGGAACATTTTGAGAATGTGCTAAACCGAGATACAGTTGCAGGAAAAGATATAGATGAAAATGAAAAAGTTTGTGATACCTTGGATGTGAAGGAAGATTTGTTTAGTGAGGAAGAATTAGCGACAGTACTAGAAGGATTAAAAAATAATAAGGCCCCAGGTGCTGATAGTATGATTAATGAGTTCCTTAAATATGGTGGCTCTGAGGTTAGGAATAAGCTACTGAAGATTATGAACATGATTTTTGAAAAAGGGGAAGTACCCAATGATTTTAGGAAAACCTTAATTAAACCACTGTATAAGAAAGGTGACAAGAGTGAATGTCGGAATTATCGAGGCATTAGTCTGGTCTCTGTAGGTAGCAAATTACTGAGTAATATGATACTTTTTAGACTGAGACATGCTGTAGACAAAGTTTTAAGGGAAGAACAATGCGGTTTTAGAAAAGGTAGAGGATGTGTCGACCATGTTTTCACTCTTAGGTTAATAATTGAGAAGTCCCTTCGTTGTCAAACACCTTTGGTCCTTAGTTTTATCGATTATGAGCAAGCTTTCGATTCTGTTGATAGAACAGCGTTAACAAAGGTCTTATCGTTATATGGTATACCAGAAAAATACATTAAAGTGATTTGCGCTATGTACGAGAATAATACTGCTGCGGTTAAGGTAGGAAATGAGGTTAGCAACTGGTTTTGTATTAAATCAGGAGTTAAGCAGGGTTGTGTTCTATCCCCTTTATATGGATCATTTTGATGGACTTCGTCTTAAGAAGCACAGGAAAGGCAATTGGAGACCATGGAATCAAATGGGGAGGAAGAACGCTCCTGGACTTAGATTATGCTGATGATTTAAGCATATTAGATGAAAGTGTGAGCAAAATGAATGAATTTTTAGAGGTTTTACGAGTTCAGGGTGCTAAAATAGGCTTGAAAATTAATGTTAAGAAGACTAAGTCACTAAGGTTAGGAATAAGTGAAGATGAACAGGTGACCTTAGGTAACGAAAAGATTGATCAGGTTGGGAGCTTCAGTTACCTTGGTAGTATTATTAGTAAAGATGGTGGGAGCAGTGAAGATGTTAAAAGTAGAATAGCTAAAGCTCAGGGTGTTTTTCACAGTTAAAAAAAGTTTGGAAGAATAGAAAGAGGGAAGAAAGAAAGCCTACAAACCAAGATTAGAATATTGGAAGCTACAGTGATGACAGTGGTCAAATATGGCTCTGAAGCATGGACACTCCGAAAAGCAGATGAAAATTTACTAGATGTTTTCCAGAGAAATTGCCTACGGATTGTTCTGGGTACCCGGCTGACTGACCGTATTTCAAACAGTAGGTTGTACGAAAAGTGTGGTTCAATCCCGCTTTCTGGGGCTATAATGAAAGAAAGGTTGAGATGGCTAGGCCACGTTCTACGGATGAAGGATGACAGATTACCGAAAATTGTCCTTTTTGGCCAACCGTCTGGGGCTACACGGAAAGCAGGTCGTCCTTGTCTGGGTTGGGAAATAAGGATTTAAAGGAAATGGGAACTTCCTGGGAGGGTGTAAAGAGGGAGGCTTTAAATAGATTAGGTTGGAGGAGGAGCGTGCGTAGCTGTGTTGGCCTCAGGCGGCTTGGTGCTGCAGTGAGTTATTAGTAGTAGTAGTATTAGTTGAGCTGAATCCTGCCTTTGGTACTTGCGGAATATAAATATCATATCGTTAAATCTTATGGTAAATAAATGCCTCTTGTATCTTCCACTAACGAAAATATAGATCAATTAGGTAATCCAAATGACTTAACGTAGGAAGTAGATTAATTTACAGCTGATTCATTACTTATAATTTAGGGCTGGTCAAAACACATTAGAATTAGAGGAATTTGCATCGCTAAGTTCATGGAATGATGCTTGAATGGCACTACGGGTTTGTTTTTGCGTCATTTTGTCAAACGATGGAAAGTAAGATATGAGTATGATCAGATAATTCGATTTTTAAGTTTCACCTTCGCTCTTTGCTTAGAAAAGAACTCTTCTTCAGAATAAGAAAAAAAATTCGATACTTGTCGGTTGTTGGAAACACACCCAATGACTGAAGTTAGGTTAATCCTAACAAAACATGATAATAAAATGGTGGCTCCCAAAATAACCACTATCTTTTTGCCCACGATTGGATAAATTGTAGGTTTCAGTCCTTAATTGGGGATGAGACGAGGGATTGCTCACTCTCCAAACCCATGTACACCGGGTGCTGGTGCCAGGAGGGTGCCATTTCATCCTAGACAGGGTAAAAACTGACAAAAGTGGAAGGTGACGGGAGGGTGCTGGGAATGAGTGTACATCGAGTGCCGGTGCCGGGAGGGAAGAACCCAGTGTGTCGAGCCCGGGAGACCCTCCAACATATTGACTTTAGTTCAGCATTGTGGAGTGACATGAGAGGTGTATTATAAGTGGGAGATGGTTACGTCGGCAATCAATGGGGGGGGGGAATTAATGCTAGGTTTTTCTTCTCACTTAATTGGACTATCTGTCTTGGCTTTCTCTACAATTAGCCATGACTTGATGCCCACAACTATTCCATTCTAATTCAATTTTGAGTCGTTGGCATTTTGAACCGTGGCCATTTTGAGCTGTTGGCATTTTGAGTGTTAGCCTAATAAAATAATTCTTTAGAAGCAAAATTATGGAAACCTAACGTAGCCTAACCTACCCCACCCATAATATGCAAATGTATAGCCCAAATTATACAAGTCTAATGCAATCTGTTGGAAGTCCAATGCATTGTATGATCATCACTTGTTTTTGTAGCTGTGAAACCGGTTTTCTGAGATGCAACCTAACCTTAATTTTTGAATGTGTTTCCAATAACAAAAAGTACGAAAAGCTCTTCTTATTCCCCTCCGACTGCCCCTCTTTTCACCAAAAGCTTGTGCCAGAATTTATCCATATTCCAAATGTACCAGATTCACCCATTGTCTCAATTTATTTAGAGTAAGGAAAAAACTTTTCTTTTTAGTTAATGTCATATATAAAATTCTTAAAACAAAATGAACTTTTTATATAGAAATTAAACGAGATTTTTGTTTAAAAACCTTGTGCACAACCTAGGTTAATCAATTAAAAAAACAAAAAAATCAGAACAGGTCAAAAATCGATTAATGCAATTATGTTTCAAACATTTAATGAATTTCCTCGTTTGCTAATCTAGCGGAAGTGCGTTGACTTTGCAAACCAACATTAGTATTCCAAAAGTTGATTTTATTCATTTTAAACTTTATTCAGTAAGTTGAATGTCTTCCGGGGTTGTGTGCAGGGCTGTCAATTGAGGGTAGGATGCAATTTTTTAAATATATTCGTTAAGAAAATCAAAAATGTACATATGTTCTTAAAAAAAAGGGTAAATATTTGGAGTACGGATGACAGCAAAACCGTACGAGTTACAATTCGATTTGGGATTACTGGAAGATAGCGAAATCTCAGTTAATGGAATTACATCAAAGGGACAATAATAACTATGCCACTTCGCTATGCCGTCCAGAAGGATTGCCTTAGGACCCAGTGCTCCCCAGTGACAATCGTAATTCAATTATTCAATTCAGTAATTCAATTCAATTAATGTTATTCAAATTATCAAAAATGTTTTTCTATGACACTCCCCCCACCCAAAAAAAAAGAAAATTAAAACTTCAGTGCGTGCCTGGTTCAATTCGTTTTAATTACCCATATTTGACATACCTTTAGATGCAAGGTAGGGCAAACTTTTAAGAGTGCATTACTAAATTAATTAAATTAAATCTGTTAGTATTAAATAAATAGAGTTTATTTTTAAGTTTATTGAATTAATCAGTGATCCAGCAGTACTTTGAGTCGGTTCTTGACAAATAGATGCTTATCACTAGGTCTTTCCTACTAGTTGCTGTCTACTTTGACAAAGGAAACGTCTAAATTAGAAAAAAGGTTCAAAGAAGAAAGAGTCAATCAATTGCTCTGATGAAAAAAAAGAACTACAAACAACTATTGAAGAAACCAGCCTGCAGAAAACTCAAAACATAAAAAATAATCATACTAAATAACAGAAATAGCTACTACTGAATAAAGACCATTATAATTAACAATTACAATGATGAGAGGATTATAACAATCATTCTAAAGATATGAAGCTGGATTGTGAAACTATGGAAAAAAAATTGCCAAAAAAGTAAGATTAGAAAAGTGAGAAGAGAAGGCTGAATATGGAAAAAAATGAAAAAGGGGTAACAAGGGCTCAGAAGAATCAAAGGGAAGGGGTAAGAAGAATAAGAGAAGAAGTAATTTTAATGTGAAACAACGAGCATGGATTAATTGCTCAAAGTAAAGAGCAAATTTGTCAATTAAAACGAGCTTTTAAACAGTTTTAAAGCTACTTAATATATTATTGTTTTTTTCCAAAGTATTAGTGGGGCAACTGCCCCCTTGACCTCCCTCAATGGTGCCACTGTCTATGTCCACTGTTGCATGAGCTGGAAAATCAATTCTTGTCAAACATCCTGTTGATCATATCGTTTATGGCATACTGCAATTAAGGAAAAGATCTTCAAATGCTACGCAGAAAAATCTGCTATGGGGACATTTTAGGTGTTTTAAGAAATACTTGATGATTTAGGTGTATCGTTTTAGGTTGAGGTTTGTTTTTGCTCAACATATGGGTATTGTACGAACGGGCACTATACCTAAAGAGTTTATCTTTGCTGAGCCATTGACGGAGAGCGTTGCGCTAATCTCGCTAAATCAAATTGAAACCTACTGGGAAATCGATGTGGACGCATTGACGTTTAGTGTTATATTAGACCTCGCATTATGAACACAAATCAAATAATCAATGTATTTAGCTTGAGTTCATACGTGTCCAATCCTCTTGGCCTACCATATGTATTCTACACTCCACATGTTAAGACATTTATGGATAGTATGGAGGAATTTATTATTCAAAATCGAAAGAGAGCGCAAGTTTTGTCAACCACAAGCTGGGGTTTTCATGCACTATTGCATTTTGTTTTCCGATGTCGTGGCTAAACTTACAATAAATTTTTCAGTATTTATGTGGACAACCTCGACTGAATGACTTCGCAGCGGAAAATACACTTTCCTACCTTTACAATATTGATTTCAGAGCCCTAAGAGTAGAGAGCTCTAATAGTGTTTGTAAATCTGTTTACTAATAAAAAATGTATGTACAAAAAAGCCTTCTTTTGCTTTCTTTAGGTTTCTTCCTCTACGTGTAAGTGGCCATCATCATCGATAATAACTATTGATGGCAAATCGTTTGAGTTCACTTTGTACTGATCATGTAGCGAAAAATCAGTTGTGTAGTGGCGCAGTGGGTTTGACCTTAGCTTGGTAATACGGGACCCAGAGATCGGACCCTGCTGTAGCAATTTACTGCAGGGCCGACGCAGGGACCTTATTAGTCAAGAAGTGTCGTTAATCCGATTACTTACTTACTAGATAAATGTCAGGATCATATTTCCTGCAATACAATGTAACTTCACTCTTATTTTATCTCTTTCTGAAATCAGTGATAATATTTTCTTTCATATCGTAGAATTCACATGCTTCAGTTTACTGTGAAACTCAACTCAAACGATTTTATTGCCAAACTCCTTACATGGTTATGCCGATCAGTGCCAGTTCTTGTCATAATAAAAGATAAGGCACTATAAACATATAAAAATCGTAGCCATAGCCATCGTTATGCAAATTTATACTTATTCGAAGCAATATCACATACAAAATTCTTAAATGAAGAATTACTTTCCGTAACTACCAAATAAAGATCAGTAGGCTTATAATCATAATATCAATTGTCTTCACAACGATGAAGTAGAAACCACATTCTCTTGTTGCTCCAACAATTGAAGTGTGTACCAGGTTTTCTTTCCCAAAACAATGTAAAACCACAGCGATACTAGTCTTTTAGAAATAAACCAAAATCATGCCTAGGTTTTTTCCAATCATACTGGAATAGGTGCTTTCCCGCTGGTGACGCTTACTATGGTGACAGTTTGAGTATAGGAAACCTCTAACGTGAGAATCACGAAGTTCTTCAATACAGAAATTTCCCCCCATGCCCCCCCTGCGCGCGTAAGTCGTTACGCGCCATATTAGTTACACGCCATTGTAGTTGTGTCCCTGTGTCCCACCTGTGAATATATATATATATATATATATATATATATATATATATATACTAGCTGTTGGGGTGGCGCTTCGCGCCACCCCAACACCTAGTTGGTGGGGGCGCTTCGCGCCCCCCCCAAGCCCCCCCGCGCGCGTAAGTCGTTACGCGCCATAATAGTTACGCGCCATTGTAGTTGTGTCCCTATGTCCCACCTGTGAATATAGATATATATATATATATATGGTTTTAACTACGTAAAACTTGCGAATATACAACATTCTTTGCTGTCCCATTGTCTTTGCATATAAATAGATTGTCAGGTTATCCCCCTGTTTCCCCCGGTGTCCCCGTTGTAGTTGTGTCCCTGTGTCCCGGTCGTCATTTATATTCCCTGTGTCCCGGGTCCCGGTCATCATTTGTATCCCGGTGTCCCGGTCTGTATATACATTCGTTTTTTAGTTTTGTTTTTCTCCTTTATTTTTTTCCTTTTTTTTTCTTTTTTAGCTTATTTAGATTTTTAGATTTTTTAGTTTTTTTTATTAGTTTTTAGTTTTTATTTCTTTTTAGTTTTTTTGTCCCGGTCGTCATTTATATCCCCCTGTTTCCCCCGGTGTCCCCGTTGTAGTTGTGTCCCTGTGTCCCGGTCGTTATTTATATTCCCTGTGTCCCGGTCGTCATTTGTATCCCGGTGTACCGGTCTGTATATACATTCGTTTTTTAGTTTTGTTTTTCTCCTTTATTTTTTTCCTTTTTTTTTCTTTTTTAGTTTATTTAGATTTTTAGATTTTTTAGTTTTTTTATTAGTTTTTAGTTTTTTTTTCTTTTTAGTTTTTTTGTAGTTTTTACCTTCTTTTTAGTTTTGTTAATTTTTTTTTTTACTTGTGTCCTGGTCGTCATTTATACTCCCTGTGTCCCGGTGCTTTGTTGATTGCTAATCGAACATTCCTTTTGTCCTGGTCGCTTTCTCTTTGAGTGTCGTCATTTATTTTTTTCTTTTTTAGTTCTTTTAGTTTTTACCTTTTTTAGTTTTTTTTTAGTTTTTAGTTTTTTTAGTTTTTTACCTTTTTTTAGTTTTTTTAGTTTTTTAGCTTTTTTATTTTTTTTATTAGTTTTTAGTTTTTTTGTAGTTTTTGCCTTTTTTTTTAGTTTTTTGTCCTGGTCGCTTTCTCTTTGAGTGTCGTCATTTATTAGTTTTTTCCTTTTTTTTTTTAGTTTTTTATTGGTTTTTACCTTTATTTTAGCTTATTTTTCAGTTTTTTCCTTTTTTTTAGTTTTTTTTTATTTTTTATTTTTTTTAGTTTTTTACCTTTTTTTAGTTTTTTTAGTTTTTTTAGTTTTTTAGCTTTTTTACTTTTTTTATTAGTTTTTAGTTTTTTTTTGTAGTTTTTGCCTTTTTTTAGTTTTTTCAGTTTTTTTTTTAGTTTTTTATTGGTTTTTACCTTTATAGTTTTTTTAGTTTTTTAGCTTTTTTATTTTTTTTATTAGTTTTTAGTTTTTTTGTAGTTTTTGCCTTTTTTTAGTTTTTTCAGTTTTGACGTCACCTAATCCAGTTTTTTCAGGTGACGTCACCTGACACATCCATCCACACATCCATCCACACATCCACAGATAGACAACTTATTTTTATATATATAGAAGATATATATATATATATATATATATATATATATATATATATATATACTAGCTGTTGGGGTGGCGCTTCGCGCCACCCCAACACCTAGTTGGTGGGGTGCTTCGCGCCCCCCCAAGCCCCCCCCGCGCGCGTAAGTCGTTACGCGCCATATTAGTTACGCGCCATTGTAGCTGTGTCCCTGTGTCCCACCTGTGAATAGAGATAGATATAAATATATATTTTTAACTACGTAAAACATGCGAATATACAACATTCTTCGCTGTCCCATTGTCTGTGCATATACATAGCATTTATATTCCCTGTGTCCTGGTCGTCATTTGTGTCCTGGTGTCCCAGTTTGTATTTTCTCTTTGAGTGTCCCGGTCGTCATTTATATTCCCTGTGTCCCAGTGTCCCGGTCGTCATTTGTGTCCCGGTGTCCCGGTCTGTAATTTCTATCGTGCCACCCCAACAGCTAGGTGGTGGGGCGCTTCGCGCCCCCCCAAGCCCCCACGCGCGCGTGAGTCGTTACGCGCCATATTAGTTATGTGCCATTGTAGCTGTGTCCCTGTGTCCCAGTGTCCCGGTCGTCATTTGTGTCCCGGTGTCCCGGTCTGTAATTTCTATTCAAACACTCCCTGTGTCTCAGTCGTCAATTATATATCCCGCCTGTGCCCCCGGCGTCCCCGTTGTAGTTGTGTCCCTGCGTCCCGGTCGTCATTTATATTCCCGGTCGTGATTTGTGTCCGGGTGTCCCAGTCTGTAATTTTTCTTTGAGGTTCCTGGTCGTCATTTATATTCCCTCTGTGTCGGTCGTCATTTGTGTCCCGGTCTGTTATTTATCTTTGAGTGTTTCACCGTCATAGCAAAAATGACGTCAACTAACTTCATGACGTCAGTCAACACAGAAACATGACGTCACCTGATCCACAGACAGACAGACAACTTATTTTTATATATATAGATATATATATATATATATATATATATATATATATATATATATATATATATATATATATATATATATATATATGTTTTTAACTACGTAAAACTTGCGAATATACGAATATACAACATTCTTCGCTGTCCCATTGTCTGTGCATATAAATAGATTGTCAGGTTTACCGACTCTTGAACATGCAACATATAATTGTCCATGGGAAAAACAACCCGTATCCAGATCTATACCTCATTATTCTAATGATTACTTTTGAGCTATGTTGATGATGATTGCTAATCAAACATTCCCTGTGTCCCCATCGTCATTTATATATCCCCCTGTGCCCCCCGGCGTCCCCGTTGTAGTTGTGTCCCGGTCGTCATTTATATTCCCTGTGTTCCGGTCGTCATTTGTGTCCCGGTGTCCCAGTCTGTAATTTCTCTTTGAGTGTCCCGGTCGTCATTTATATTCCTTGTGTCCCGGTCGTCATTTGTGTCCCGGTGTCCCGGTCTGTATATCCATTCGTTTTTGAATTGTTCTTTTTTTTAGTTTTTAATTTTTTACCTTTTTTTTAGTTTTTTTTTTAATTATACCTCATGATTGCCCTTGAGCTTTGTTGATGGTGATTGCTAATCGAACATTCCCTGTGTCCCCGTCGTCATTTATATATCCCCCTGTGCTCCCCGGCGTCCCCGTTGTAGTTGTGTCCCTGTGTCCCGGTCGTCATTTATATTCCCTGTGTCCCGGTCGTCATTTATATTCCCTGTGTCCCGGTCGTCATTTGTGTCTCGGTGTCCCGGTCTGTATATACATTCGTTTTTGAATTGGTATATGATGAAATAAGTTTTTGTGTTTTTCCCCTTTTTTTCTTTTTAGTTTTTTTGGTTTTTACTTTTTTTTAGTTTTTTTCTTTTTTCTTTTAGTTTTTTTGTAGTTTTTACCTTTTTAGTTTTTTTTTCTTTTAATTTTTTTTTTTAGTTTTGTTTTTCTCCTTTATTTTTCAGTTTTTTTCCTTTTTTTATTTTTTTTCTTTTTTAGTTTTTTTTTAGTTTTTTAGCTTTTTTAGTTTTTTTTTATTAGTTTTTAGTTTTTTTTTTCTTTTTAGTTTTTTTTTGTAGTTTTTACCTTTTTTTAGTTTTTTTAGTTTTTTTTTACTTATGTCCTGGTCGTCATTTATATTCCCTGTGTCCCGGTCGTCGTTTGTGTCCCGGTGCTTTGTTGATGGTGATTGCTAATCGAACATTCCTTGTGTCCCGGTCGCTTTCTCTTTGAGTGTCCCGGTCGTCATTTATATTCCCTACTAGCTGTTGGGGTGGCGCTTCGCGCAACTCCAACACCTAGTTGGTGGGGGCGCTTCGCGAAACCACCCACCCCCCAAGCCCCCCCGCGCGCGTAAGTCGTTACGTGCCATATTAGTTACGCGCCATTGTAGTTGTGTCCCTGTGTACCACCTATGAATATAGATAGATTTATATATGTGTTTTGAACTATGTAAAACTTGCGAATATACAACATTCTTGGCTTTCCCATTGTCTGTGCATATACAAAGCCTTATGTACTTATAATGACGTCATATGCAAACGCTCTTTTTACAAACAAACAAACATGCACACAACTCGTTTTTATATAGATAGATAGATAGATAGATACAATACAAATTAACTGCGTAAAACTTGCGAATATACAACATTTTTCGCTGTCCAATTGTCGCTGCATATAAATAGATTGTCAGGTTTACCGACCCTCGAACATGCAACGTACAATTGTCCATGGGAAAAACAATCAGTATTAAGATCTATACCACATTTTTCTAATGATTGACCTTGAGCTTTCTTGATGGTGATTGCAAATGCTAATCGAATTGGGAATTGCAATCTTTTAAATTGAAAAGGCAGATCCGTTGGAATCATGGGAATGCGAAGAATAAGAACAGCCTCACCCTCAAAAGGCCTTGTCAAGACTGTGGCCTCTATTACGTTTTCCATCTTTTTTTACGGCAAGTCGCGTGCCATTGCAAAGCTTTGGTGGGTTGATATTTCTTAACAGTATTATTGGTACGCCTAGTCTTAGTTGTAGCACGTGTGGTGGAAACCCCGAAACATCCACGGAATTTAAAAATTCAGATGGATAATTAACCGCCTCATTTGGTTCCAAAACTGTGTCGACTGACTTGTTAAGGACTGCCTGGTCTCGAATCTTGGTCAAAACAATATTGTTGATTTCGTGGACGTCTATATTTTTGGGCGCAAGAATTGCTCTTTCACTTAGCCATTTATTATTTTATAATTGTTTAGAATATTCGGAAATACTTTTTCAATCAATTCATTTTTGGACGTCACTAAATTACAGAATTCAGCAGGTAGTTGTATACGTCCTGAAATTGAGTCTACTGGGAGCTTTCCGTTTCCAATTGCCAGCAATTGATCTGAAAATGTTTGACCAGAGTCATCGTTTTGCAATCGGACATGCATATTTGTAGTTAATTTTAATGTTTTTACGTGTGCCCATAAATTAGAATTTTTCAGGAAAGCATTCATTTCGTCTGCAGGGGTTGATCTAGGTATTATAGGTAATGTTTGCCTGAAATCTCCCGCAAGCAGTATTAATGTGCTGCCAAAGGGTTTCGAATTCCCTCGCAAATCTTTCAAACATTGACCCAGAGCCTCGAGCGATTTTTTGTGTGCCATTGTGCACTCGTCCCAAATAATAAGTTTGCATTGCTGCAATACTTTACCCATTCCAGATGATTTGGAAATATTGCACGTGGGAGTTTCTGTAGAATGCAAATTCAGAGGCAATTTCGAAGCGGAATGAGCAGTTCTTCCACCAGGCAGCAACGTTGCGGCTATTCTGGATGACGCAATTGCCAACGCTATATCATTTTTTGATCGAATTGATGCCAGAATCAGTTTTATCACAAACGTTTTACCAGTACCCCCTGGCGCATCCAAAAAAAAATTCTCCACTGTTTTATCGACACAATACATTATCGTATCATAAATGTCTTTTTGTTCCGACGTTAACTTGGAAATGTTATTTTGTACATACGACAATTGATCACTCGTACTGTAACTTTGTTCACGCTCCAATTCTACACATGTTGAAACAGCAGCGGTACGATTAGGTGAAGGCATTCCCAAATCCTGAAGAGGTTTCTTCGCCATACATACGCACAAATATTCTATAATAACTAAAGTGTAGTTATAAATTTCTGATGTAAAATCAAAAGTCGTATCTGACGTCTCTAACCGTTTTCAATGGAGTGTATCTTCGGACATTTTCGATTTATATTTTTCCCATATCTGTAGGAGCTGAAGGAGAGCAAGTTGTTAGTATGATTCCAAACAATACATGAATTTCACTTGGAGTTGACGTTTCACACGCGTCATTGATGCAGTTATCCCAGTGTTGGTCATTCTCCAATAAATTCAGAGCTTGGCATGCACTACGGTAAGTGTCATGTATAGTACCGTTTACAGTTCACAAATACTCAAAGGACGTCGGACCGGGTACATTCACCAAAAACAGGCGTAGAAACAATCATTCATGTTGATTGGAGTGAATGGTGTAGAGTCTTCCTATTGTGGTATCTTTGAAGATGGAAGGTTGGTCGTCGACTGACTTACCCTGTTTTCGACGTTCAATTACTTTATTTTTAGTATTCTACGTGTAATACGAAGGCACTTCAGTATACAGCAGTTTTTTGCAAAAACAACGGGGATTCCGGAAGGGCACAGGGGGATATATAAGTGACGATGGGGGCACAGGGAATATTCGATTAGCAATCACCATCAACAAAGCTTAAGGGCAATCATTAGAAAAATGCGGTATAGATCTGAATACGGATTGTTTTCCTATGGACAATTATATGTTGCTTGTTCAAGAGTCGTTAAACCTGACAATCTGTTTATATGCACAGACAATGAGACAGCGAAGAATTTTGTATATTCGCAAGTTTTACGTGGTTAAAAACATATATATATATATATATATATATATATATATATATATATATATATATACCTATATTCACATCTACCTATCTACCTATATTCACAGGTGGGACACAGTGACACAACTACAATGGTGCGTAACTAAAATGGCGCGTAACGACTTGCGCGCGGGGGGGGGGGGGGGCTGGGGGGTGAAGCGCCACACCAACAGCTAGGGGCTTCATAATTAAAATGGATTGTTATGGCTATGATGTTTGCAAAATAAGCATATAGATTGAATAAGGCAGAACATTCCTGAGAGCTGTTTCAGCGGCTAATACCCCCCCTGACAGAAAATACTCCTTTGAAAAAACTCTTTCTCAAAAACTCCTTCCTGGAAAGTAGCCCCCCCCCCCGCCTCAGCACCAAGAATAAAGGTAAAGACTGAAATTATACGTAGGAACTAAGAAGAATTGGATAACAAATCCTAAAAATTCATTTAATTCTCATCTGTAGGCTCACTGAGGCTTAGAAAGCTAGGACACTGAAGCATACTGCTTTTGGTATCTTAGCCCCCTCGCCAAACAAAGATCTATCATCCCTCCTTAATGATAAACCGCCTCATTATGAAGCAAACCACCTAACTTTGATAAAGGATTGAAATAAAATCTAGAAACTTTTATGTGCAATAAGAATGGAAGTGTCACCTTGCAACACTCTTGTGGACATTACCCACGTTTTCCCACGCAAAAGTCTTGCCAGACAATTTGATCCCCGCTAAAAGAAAATTATTTCCAAAACATTTCTCCATGCCGAAAAATCCCCCAGATAATCCTCTGTCCAGAAAAATCCCCCGCGAGAAAGGTCCGTACGTTTCCCAATAAAAATACTGTCTGTAAGCAATGGAGAAACTACAAATTTAAAAAGGCACTTTAACTTCTACAATAGGGTCCTCTGCCTGTTTTGTATTTACGGAGAGAGGGGCAACCTCAAAGGTTGCATTTTAATATCAAAATAACACATGCATATCACACACAGGCGCTTTTCAATCTCGAATGCATAGTCTTGGCTCGAAGAAACGAGCCATTTTATTAAAACCTCTCAGAAATATCGCTTAATAGGGCTTAAATTGAACTCTAATAACAACAATCTCCCTGGAAGTGGTTGCTAGGGCCCTCGCTTTTCTTTAATTTATGCTTTTTTTGCTTATATTTTATCCTATTTCAACTTTTTTCACGTTTTGTGTTTCCCGTTTGCTGAGTTTTAATTACTTTTATCTGTGATTTTATGATTTTTATAATGTTTTTTATAAATAGAACTTGTATGTACAATAAAAAGTTTGTATCTTTTAGATTTCTTGTTCCAGGATGTATCTGCAATAGGTAATAATCTATGCAATGATATATCTAAAGCCAAAGCTATGTAACGTCTCACTGACTCAGTAGCTAACTTAGCCTGTCTAGGTCACGTTAGAAAATTAATAACACTGTAACATGCAGGTGGGCTTTCATATGGAAAGAGTTGGAAACATGTGATTCATTTAATCATTCTAGAATGCGGGCAGGAAATTCTCCGTGCATAGAATAGTTTATCATGACGAAGGTATTTGCCAAATAAAAATACTAGAAAGCCTTTCTTGATCCAGCTGTCTAGCGCTCCAATCCATTGAGAGGAAATTTCTTTCAAATCCTCATGTGGACACAAATCTTTGAACTATAAAGGTTCTTTGAGAAAAAAACGCCTTGAAAGAAAACGAAATCTCGAAGAAAAAGAACGCCTTGAAAGAAAAATGAAATCCTGAAGAAAAAAATCTCTTAACGTAATATGTAACATCCCACGTGCACATCGTCATCATATAACATCCCATGTATATACCCTCCTCAGTTACAAACGTGGATTCCCCACACGCTCCAAAGAAACAAGTCACGCGTGAATGCGTCATGCTTAACACTGTTAAACATTTCTTATTACTTAAAGACTAAAGAAATCATGAAGAAAAAGGCCCTGAAGAAAAATATCATAGGATGCCTTAAATGGTCTTGGAAAACGTCTTGAAAAAATGTCTTAAAAACGTCTTGAATTGTCCTGAAAGATCTTGAAAAAAACATCTTGATAGTGAAATTGGTTGCTAGGACCCCCCGTGGGATTGGATGCTAAGGCCCCTAGTGAAATTGGATGATAGGGTTCCCTCGGTAGTTAGGTTATGGGGAAATTGGATTCTAGGGACCCGATGGAAGTAGATGCTAAGAATCTGTAAGGATTGGTTGCTAGGATCCCGTTGGAATTGGCTGCAAGGCCCCCCCCCCCTGGTGGAAAAGGTTGCTAGGGTCCCGGTTGAATTGGTTGCTGGGGGCTCAGTGGAACTGCTCGATAGTGCCTGTTGTCTTGAATGCTCCCCACTAGCGGCCCCTCAAGGTTTTTTCTGGTCCTTGCGTTTTTTAATGAATCAAAGAAGAAACATTCTATTTTGTACAGATACATGCATCTTGAAGTAAACATTCTCTATTACGTTGCAAGCACGTGCATCTCGAAGAAAATTAATAAAACCGGTGTCTTGAGGGAATCGCCGTCAAGCTTCTTCGTCATCTTAAATTATTAAGGAAGAAATGACTAGTGGCTATGTGTGCTTTTAAATGTCTTATGGGGATACTACTACTTCCTGAGAGAAGTTCTGAAATGAGTCACAGGTGGTATGGTCTTTTTCGAGGATGGTTCCTCACTCTGCAGGACCTAATGCATGTATCGGAATACTATTTGTTCTATCACGCGTTCGTCGCCTCTACCATAAAATGCCTTTTTGTGCCACACCACCACACTTGCACCATGTTGGTACACTTCCGCCACTCTGGGCGAGCGCCACAGCGTGGCGGAAGTGTAGTTTTTTTTCGTCCTCCTTCCCTATTTTTTATTATTCCCCTCTGTGAAAACCTCAACAACATTCTATTGAGAAAAATTCCGAGATAGTCAGTCAGTAAGGCAAAAACTACCTCAAATTAGTTGTGAGGCGTTTCTATAGTCTAATTTAGGCTGGAGGTTCTGTCGTAAAAGTTTTCTTTTTCCAACATGACTACCTCCCGAACAAGCAAAATATCACCGTTTATTCAGTAGAATTGAGAACCGTTCTCGATGCCTGCAACTGTATCATTTATTTTATCTAACTTTATTCTTTGTATATTTTAATTTGGCAATCCTACAAGTTTCTTTGCAATTTAAAGCTTGTTATAACGGGTAATAGACAAAAAGTGGTATTACTGGTAATAATTTACGTATTAACAAGTCTGGTTTATTTGAAAACCTCAAGCAATAGGACGAAATTTTAAACGTAACTTGCACAAATGAACTCAATTTGATAAAAGTTTTCGAACAAATTTACTTAGTTCATACAGCAGTGGCAGAGTTTTATTATTTAAACATTGTTTGAGTGGAAAATAGTTGTCGTTTCTTGAATAAAGAAAAATACTGTACATGTATCCGCTTATGTTTATCAAACAGTTCGTAGTAACGAACTGTCAAACAGTTCGTGGTACCAAACTGTAAGTAAGGAGCAGTGCGGTTCAACAGTAACCGAGACTCTAAGAAAAGGAGTCTAAGACTCTAAGACAACAATAGATACATCAAAAGAATTGAATTTTGATGCATATTCAAAATATATAAAACTCATCAAGTTTAATGTTACCCATCAGAAGTAACGAGCACTTTCAAAAAGGAGGGAACACCCCCAAAACATCAAGTGATCCTAATAAAAATACAGCATCAGATTTAGCATATTAGAGAATCCTACCGTATGCAAAATCGTGGTTGAAAGCTCCTATACATAAAAATACGGAATTTTACATTTTCGACCAGAAGAAAGATCAGGGTTGCGTGTTTAGTTCTTTTTTTCATGGGGTATTCGTGTCGACCCAGTGAAAATTCAGAAATTATAGAGAAATCATGCAAAGTGTGTGCTTATCTGCAAATAAAAACAAACAAGCCTAATCAACTGAAAGTAAGGAGAAACATTAAAGCTCAAAATGAGTAGGAATTGTTCTTTATATGAAGGGGTTGCCCCCTCTTCAACACCTTGCTCTTCACGCTAAAGTTTTAGCACTTTTAAAAAAGCATTCTTTTTTAATTAAAAGGCCCTTGTGTTTCAGTAGTAGCTATTGAAAAATCGGGTTAAACCGTCAAACCTTAGTGTAAGGCATAAGGTAACCTTACTGCAAGGTAGGCCTATTGAGGATGTGGGCAACCCCTTTATATACGGAGTAATTTTGTTCGTTTTGAGTTCTAATGTTGCTCCTTACTTTCAGTTGAAAAAAAATTTATTTTTTAATTTGATTCATTTTTCTAATAATACACTTAGTTACCTGTACTTGGGTCAGGACAATGGTTGCGAGCCTTCCCTGGCACCCAACAGTTCGTCAACCATTGATATCCATTTCTGGCGGGCAAGGATCCATTCCTGAGTGATTTTAAGCTGGTTCTTGTCCTGCCGTCGGCCAAAGTGGCGAAATCCACCTTTGGGTTCGAGGTCAGCAGTAGTGAAGGGGTTCTAATTTTGAACGGGGCCCTTTTCCTTCGAATCCCGATCTGGACACTTGCGTAATAGGGAATATAATTGCGTAATAGTGTTTGTTGCGTAATAGGGAACAAGGTTTCTCTACTTGCTACATAACAGGGCATGTTTTTCTTCGAGATTACTTTGGCTGATACGTAATAGGAGATGGTTTACCAATGTTAAAGATGGGGTAATCTCGCGTGACTTGTTAGAGGTCAGGGCCCGCCAATCAAGAACGGAATTTTGGTTGTAAAATTCCCGATTATAACTAAGGATCGTGCACACGTGGGATGTTACTTGCGTACACCTGTATGTTACATAATACGGGATTGTTTACCTATGTTAAGGATGACTCGATTTCGCGTGACTCGTTTGACGTCAAGGCTGGCAGGTCAAGTGGAAAACCCTCTGTTTATAACTGATGACGGTCCAAACGTGGGTGTTATGTAATGACGGTTCACAAATGAGTGTTACGCAATGACGGTGCAGATATAGGATGTTACGTAATACTTTAAGATGTTTTTTTTTCAATACGGTTTTTTCGTCGAGATTTCATTTTCTTTCCATGTGTTTTTTCTTTTTTTTTCTCTCAGAATTAACCCTGCAAATAAAATACAATACAATATAAAATATTCAACACAACACAATATAAAATATTCAAACATAATCCAAAATAATTCCTGCAAAAAAAATCCTACGAAATACAAAAAGACTTTACACAATTCTAAAATAGTTCTAAGAAAATTAAAAATAGTTGGTGCAGAAAACAAAATAATTGCTACAAAACACGAAGTTTTCTAACAACATCCAGAACACTTCTTATAGAATACGATCACTTCAAATATAAACCGAAATAATTTTTACGAAACAGAAATATTTTTACAAAGTACAAAAATACTTTACACAGTTCCGGAAAGTTCTAATAGACCTGTGGGCACGCTCAGTGAACCCAAATGAACCTATCTTAAAATCAGTTAACAAAAGTATTTTTTTTACTTCTTAAGAATCGTTTTTGTGTGGTGTTGGAGTTATTTTGGATTGTGTTTGATTTTTTTTTCTAGAAGAAGTATTTAGGGTGCTGTTAGAATTTGTGTGTTTTGAAGTGAGTATTTTCTGTTTTTCACCAACTAATTTTCACTCTGCTAGAACTATTTTATCATTATGCGAAGTGTGATTATATTCTGTAAGAATTATTTCTGTTTTGTAGGAATTATTTTAGATTATGTTTTAACGAAAGTAAAACAGTTACGAAAGTGACAGTGAATAGCAATAAAATTATTTAACTGGATATTTTGAACACATATACAGTGTTCATCATCAGCAGTAGAACTGTATATGTGTTCGAAATATCCAGTTAAATAATTTTATGTCTATTCACTGTCAATAAAAAAGGTATAATTTCTATTTTGAACTGTTTTACTTTCGTCATGGAAAGGCAGTGTGGTCCTCGAAGTTAATTATGTTTTAAGTTTTTTATTCTATAAGAAATATTTATCTTCATATGTATCTTAGAATTTTTGTGTTTTATAGCAAGTATTTTGTGTTCTACACCAACTATTTTTCATTCTGTCAGAATAATTGTAGACTTGTGTAAAATATTTACACAAATTTTTATCTTGTATGAATTATTTCTGTTTTTTAGGAATTATTTTGGATTATGTTTGAACTTTTGTATTCTATAAGAAGTATTTGGGATTTTGTTTGAAGTTTGTGTTTTCTAGCGAGTAATTTGTGTTTTGCAACAACTATTTTTCTCTCTGTAGGCCTATTTTAGAATCGTGCAAAGTATTTGTATACTTCGTAGGAGCACGTTTTTTGCTTGTAGGAATTATTTTGGATTATATTTGAACTTTTTGTATTCAATAAGACGTATTTAAGATGTTGTTAGAATGTTTGTTTTCTGTAGTAAGTATTTGTTGTTCTACAGCAACTATTTTTAATTCTGTTACAACTATTATAGAATTGTGTAAAGTATTTTTGTATTTTGTAGGGATTTTTATAGGAATAATTTTGGATTATGCTAAAACTTTTTATATTGTACTATTTCCTAAGAATAATTTGTTTGTTTCTTAGGAATTATTTTGGATTATGTTTGAACTTTTTGTATTCTATAAGAAGTATTTGGGGTGTAGTTAGAATTTTTGTGTTTTGTAGCTAGTATTTTTTAGTGAATTATTGCGGTTTTTTAGCAATGATTTTGGATTACGTTTGACCTTTTTGTGTTCTATGTGAAGCATTTGGGGTGTTTTTAGAAAATTGTGTTTTGAAGCAAGTATTTGTTTTCTGCGCCAGCTATTTTTATTCTGTTGGAGATATTTTATAATTGCGCAAGGTTTGATTTTGCTACTTTTTTAAACTTGTTTCTGTTCTGCACGAATTATTTTGGATTACTTTTGTATTCTACTTTTGTTTGAACTTTTTGTATTTTATAAAAAGTAATTGGAATGTTCTTAGAATTTTAGCATTTTCTTAGCAAGTATTTTGTGTTCTTCACCAACTATTTTTCATTCTGTTAGAACTATTTTAGGATTGTGTAAAGAATGTTTGCATTTCGTTGGAATAATGTTGTTTGTTTTTAGGCATTATTTTGGGTTATGTTTGAACCTTTTGTATTCTATTAGAAGTATTGGGTGTGTATTTAGAATTCTTGTGGTTTCAGCAAGTATTTTGTGTTCTGGGTCAGTTATTTTTCATTCTTCTAGATTTATCTTAAAAATATGCAAAGTGTTTTGTAAGAACTATTTCTGTTTTGTAGGAATTATTTTGTATTTAATTTGAACTGTTTATATTCTATAAGAAGTATTGTCGATGTTTAGAATTTGTGTGTTTTGTAGCAAGTAATTTGTGTTGCGTACCAACTATTTTTTTAATTTTGGTAAAATTTTGTTAAATTTAATTTTGTTAAAATTGATATATTTTTGAATTATGCCGAGTATTTTTGTATTTTGGTATAATAGTTATTTTAGGAATCACCTCGTTTAAAACTGAACCTAGCTTAAAATAATTCAATAAAAGTTCTTTTGGATTTCCTAAGAATCATTTTTGTGTTGTGTTGGAATTATTTTGGATTATGTCTGAAGTTTTCGTATTCTATAAAAGTATTCAAAGTGCTGTTAGAATATTTGTGTTTTGTAGCAAGTATTTTGTGTTTTTCACCAACTATTTTTCATTCTGTTAGAACTATTTGAGAAATATGCAAAGTTTTTTTTCTATTTTATTAGAATTATGTCTGTTTTGTAGAAATTATTTTGGATTATGTTTGAACTTTTTATATTCTACTAGCTGTTGGGGTGGCGCTTCGCGCCACCCCAACACCTAGTTGGTGGGGGCGCTTCGCGCATAAGTCGTTACGCGCCATATTAGTTACGCGCCATTGTAGTTGTGTCCCTGTATCCCACCTGTGAATATATATATATATATATATATATATATATATATATATATATATATATATATATATATATATATATATATATATATATATATATGTTTTTAACTAAGTAAAACTTGCGAATTTACAACATTCTTCGCTGTCCCATTGTCTGTGCATATAAATAGATTGTCAGGTTTACCGACTCTTGAACACGCATTGAACATTCCCTGTGTCCCCGTCGTCATTTATATATCCCTCTGTGCCCCCCGGCGTCCATGTTGTAGTTGTGTCCCTGTGTCCCAGTCGTCATTTATATTCCCTGTGTCCCGGTCGTCATTTGTGTCCCGGTGTCAAAAATTTCTCTTTGAGTGTAATTTCTGTAATTTGCAATTACAAATTAATTTCTCTTTGAGTGTCCCGGTCGTCAATTTATATTTCCTTTGTCCCGGTGTCCTGGTCCTCATTTGTGTCCTGGTGTCCCGGTCTGTATATACATTCGTTTTTGAATTGGTTTATGATGAAATAAATTGTTAGTTTTTTTCCTTTTTTTCTTTTTAGTTTTTTTTTGGTTTTTACCTTTTTTTAGCTTTTTTAGTTTTTTTTCTTTTTTCTTTTTAGTTTTTTTTGTAGTCTACCTTTTCTTAGTTTTTTTTTTTTTTTTTCTCCTTTATTTTTCAGTTTTTTCTTTTTTTTAGTTTTTTTCTTGTTAGTTTTTTTAGTTTTTTACCTTTTTTAGTTTTTTTTTAGTTTTTAATTTTCAGCTTTTTTAGTTTTTTTATTATTTTTTAGTTTTTTTGTAGTTTTTACCTTTTTTTAAGCCAAGGTTCGAACCTGGAACTTCTTGGACCTAGAACCTGGAACATAACGCCTTACCAACTCAGCTACATCGGCTTGAATACATTCGTTTTTGAATTGGTATATGATGAAACAATTCAGACGTCATATGCGGACAAACACGACGTCACGCGACCGACAGACAGACAGACAACTTATTTTTATATATATATATATATAGATAAGAGGTATTTGCGATGTATTTAGAATTTGTTTTGTTCTGTAGCAAGTACTTTTTTGTGCCAGCTATGTTTCATTTTGTTTGAAACATTTTAGTTGTGCAAAGTATTTCTGTATTTTTTTTTATTATTTCTGTTTTGTAGGTATTATTTTGGATTTTATTTGAACTTTTTGTATTCTATAAGAAGTATTGGCAATGTTTAAAATATTTTGTGTTTGGTAGCAAGTAATTTATGTTGCGCACCGACTATTTTTTATTTCTGTTATATTTATTTAGAATTCCGCGAAGTATTTTTTTTTGTTTTGGTAGAATAGTTTTTGTTTTTAAAAATTTATTTTGGGTTATGATTGAACTTTTTCTATTCTATGAGAAGCATTTGGGGTCTTTTTATAATTTTTGCGTTTTTTAGCAAGTATTTGTTCTTGTGCACGAGCTATTTTTCATTCCGTTAGAAATATTTTAAATTTGCGCATTTTTTTTGTATTTTGTAGGACTTCTTTCTGTTCTTTGGGAATTATTTTGGATTACTTTTGTACTTTACTTTTGTTTGAACTTTTTGAATTCTATAATAATTAATTGGGGTGTTTTCGAATATTTGCATCTCTTGGCAAGTATTTTTGTGTTCTTAAACAACTATTTTTCATTCTCTTAGAATTATTTTAGCACTCTACAAAGTCGTTTTGTATTTTTTAAGAATTATTTCTGTTATATAGCAATTATTTTGGATTATGTTTGAACTTTTTATATTCTATAAGCAGAATTTGGGGTTTTATTGGAATCTTGGTGTTTTTTGGCAAATATTTTGTGTTCTGCGCCAACTATTTTCCATTCTGTTAGAACTATGTTTGAATTATACAAAGTAATTTTGCTTTTCGTAATAATAATTTTTATGTTTTGTAGGAATTATTTTGGATTATGTTTGGATTTTTTATATTGCACTTTAGCATTGCGCAGGAGCCCATTCCACGTAATAACATTTTCAGGGACTAGTAGCTCCAAGAATATTTCCCCTCTAGGGGTCATCAAATCCATAACTCCCTCACGACTGGATTTCTATGTATTGGTCTTGATTTTGAAGGATTGTTCTGGATCTACAATAGAACTTTTGCACTGGAACATTTGAAGTATATGTTACGTTTGCACACTTTGAAATTAAACGTAGCACAGTCGGGTTTACATATGTCAGCAGCCCTCCTCTGACCAAAGAAATATATGAATTTTTTTGGCGGATTTTGGGTTTGGTCTGTGAATTCCTTTTTTGGCTTGAAAAGGTTGGGTGAGTTGCCTGTTATTGGATTCACAGCAATAATGTTGACCTTGCCCCTCATGGATTATTATTGACATTACTTTCGCTGGGAGGTTTCCTAGTAGAGGCTGGAAAGGGGGCTCATTCCATTAGAAATTCAAAATTTTAGTGCTCTTGTTAAGACTCAAAAGTGATGGGAAGGCAACCAGCTCCCTCCTGTACATCATTTCTACCTGGACATTTATGTAGCTCCCGTGGCATTTTTTTTAAAAATTTCTAGATAGCCAATGTTTCTGAAAATAGTTGTCAAGTTTAGATTATAACTTTGGGGATAACCAATGTAGCCTTAGGAGCAAGGGTTAATTACAGTTAGCATTTATAATTGAAAAACGACCGGCATATTTAATCTTGGGTGTCTGATTTACTCAAAGCTTTCAGGGATCGTTCCCCGGGTCAAGTGGATCATGCAAATTTTGTTGGGAGGGGGCGACAGGAGGATAAAAGTGTTAGTGTCTCACCAGATTGAAACTTACCAGCTTAATTCTCTTTTTTCATAAACACATTTTCATAAACACTTTTCAAAACTTGAGCCATTTTAACGTAAACTTGTTTTGCAGCGTACTTTTGCATACTAATAGGTGATGCAATTATGGGAAGACGCCTTCTCTTTATACCTTTCAAATCATAACCCCCACTTGGGGATGGTAGTGTTTTCCGAAAAAATTTAAAGATATCTTTTGATATCTCTCAATATTCCTTTAATCGTTCTAAAATATATTTTTTCCCAATAAGACTTTTTGGAAAGTTTGATGACTTTAAAAATTAATGAAAAAATGAAATGACTCAAGTCTTTTGCGATTTGCAATCAAATCTGTTACCAAATCAACTAGACTGTAACTCTTGCCGTTGATTAAAACCTAATTTTTTTTTGTCATCAAATTGTTTCATTGTTAATACATTTTTCATACATGTTCATTTTCAGTGAGATGGGTCAAGACTCTTTTCATTTTTTCCCGAGCATTTACTTTGTTAAGGCATTAGGCCTACAACACCTGGTAAAACTTTTACATACATCTTCTTTTTGTTTTGGTGGTTTCAAAGTTTCAAAACTTTGAGGTTGATCAGTGACGTTTATTTGGAACGGTTTTTCACGATAGAGTTTATGCCTATCGACACGTTAAAGGGCATTTAGAAGTAAAATTAATTTTTCATCGCCGGCGATTGTTTCATCGTTAATACATTTATCAAGATTATTGGTATCAATTTGTATGATTTACCTAGGTTTGAATTACCTAGCGTGGAAAATAAATGTTTGTTTTCTTGTAGTTTCTTCTGTGTCATACTGACAACTGATGACCCTTTTTACTATTTACATGTAGATATACGGTAATTTAAGTTTTAAAAAATCTGTGACCACATGTAAATCCTTGTAAATGCTTGCGTGACCACACGTAAATCATTCTAAAAAATCAAGGATTTCGTGTAAATTTAAGTCAATCATCTTGTTCAGAAAAGCATCTTTATTTGTGATCTGCTTGTTCCGATTAAGGGCTACTAGAGTGTTCAAATTTACCAGCTGGTGATAATGCACCCTTTCGCATAAATTGCGTAACACCGGCTGATCGCTTTAAGTCCAGATATCTGACAGATGTAAGTTTATCCTGTATGCTAGAATAGCGAATGTCAAGTTGTAATAACCAATGCAACAGAAAGGTATATATTTTGACGTGATAAAAGTTAGAAAAATTTATCTGCGATGGGGATTTTTATCAAGAAAGGATGTTTTTAACCTGTTAATCCATGTAGAGTTGTATTAGTTTAAATTTGTGTATAATGTCCTCCATTTTTTGGTTGGGGAAGAGGTATATCAGCATATAAACATAAATCCAATTCTTTGTCAATATTTTGGAAGCATTCATTTTTAAAAATTAAGTTGTATCTTAAAAATATACTACAAGACTAATAAAATTTCCATTCTAGTATCCGATTTTTTACCTCCCCGGGAACAATAAAAAATTGCCCAGAATAGCAAGCCATTATTCCTAGAAAATCAATAGGGGATCACGTCATACTTTTGTTCCTGGAAATAGCGGGACAACCTTTGTTTGTTCTGCTAGCAGAATCACAAAAAATTTTTCCTAGAAAATCAATAGACTTCTAGGCTTTACAACGGTATTGCTCTTAGAAATGGTGGGAAAATCCTTTTTTTCAGACAGCAAAAGTCTATGTGCATTCATGAAGCATAAAAACACTGGATTATGATCTATTTGGACTAAGTACTTAATTGAGGGGCCCATGAAGGGTTTTTCTTAGCTCTAATAGGTTTTTAAACATAACGACCAAAGAATACATGATTAGGTGGGCCATTGAAGGTTTTCCTCCTAGTTTTTTAGGTTTTTAAACAATAAAAACGGTGATGTAAGATCTATGTTTGCACCTTAATTTGACATGGTCGTGAAGGTCTTTTTCTGCCCATCGCAGGTTTTTTAAGCAATCGAAGAAAAAACATTCCCTACTACGTAACAGACACCTGCATCTCTTAGAAAGCATTCCCTACTAAGTAACAACCAAAGAAATTCTTAATGAAACATTCCCTATTACGTAACAAAGACCCTTTATCGCTTAGAAAATAACCACTAAAGAAATCCTGAAGTAAACAAACCTTAAGACATAACCAAAGAAATCCTGAAATAGACCCTCTATTACGTGGCAAACATTTGCACCTCGAAGAAAATTGATAACACCTGCATCTTGAAGAAATTTAAAAAAGTTCTGGACCGAGGTTCAAAGGGATAGGGTCCTTGTTAAACAAATTGAGGGGATACAACTTTTATAAGCTTATCTTTTGGCAAAAGGATTGAAAATGCCTTAGGTGGGATTGTGCACGCAAAAGGGTGTCATCGGGTGGGTACATTGTGCAACGCTGGAACTGATACTTTCCCCGCAAAATGCCCAAAAAATGTCTTATGTGTGATAATACACGCTAGAGGCTGCCATGTACCATGTTTTAGTGGTAAATACGTTGAAAATGCCTTAGGTGTGATAATATACGCTGGAAGATACATTTTGTCACGCTGGCCTCAATTACCAGGAGTCAGCAGAAGAAACGTTATTGGGGATTTTTCATTAAGTTTAAACGATCAATTCTAGCTTGAACGGATACTTTCACAGGAAATGCTTGAAAATACTGTAGGTGTTATAATGCACGCCAGAGAGTGTCGTGTGCCAGCCATTGAGTTTCACAGGCTAGGAATTCCCAGAAAATATTTATCATGAAAATATCTGAGAAAGCCTTAGGAATGAAAGGGGAAGGCTCATTTAAGGGATATTTTAATTCTAAGTCCTTTTAAAACAATATGGAAATATAAAATTAAAGATGAAACAAATTACAATATATCAAATGCTTTGCTAGAGCTAAGGGGTAATGTTAAACTTAAGAGTCACATCTAAAATGCAAGGAGAAGGTGGCTTACGGAAACACAAATAAATGGATTTAAAGCGTGATCTATATCAAAAAAATATCTGAAAAATGTCTTAGGAATTATTATTATTATTATTATTATTATATATATATATATATATATATATATATATATATATATATATATATATATATATATATATATATATCTATATATATAAAAATAAGTTGTCTGTCTGTGGATGTGTGGATGGATGTGTGGATGGATGTGTCAGGTGACGTCACCTGAAAAAACTGGATTAGGTGACGTCAAAACTGAAAAAACTAAAAAAAGGCAAAAACTACAAAAAAAAACTAAAAACTAATAAAAAAAATAAAAAAGCTAAAAAACTAAAAAAACTATAAAGGTAAAAACCAATAAAAAACTAAAAAAAAAACTGAAAAAACTAAAAAAAGGCAAAAACTACAAAAAAAAACTAAAAACTAATAAAAAAAGTAAAAAAGCTAAAAAACTAAAAAAACTAAAAAAACTAAAAAAAGGTAAAAAACTAAAAAAAATAAAAAATAAAAAAAACTAAAAAAAAGGAAAAAACTGAAAAATAAGCTAAAATAAAGGTAAAAACCAATAAAAAACTAAAAAAAAAAGGAAAAAACTAATAAATGACGACACTCAAAGAGAAAGCGACCAGGACAAAAAACTAAAAAAAAAGGCAAAAACTACAAAAAAACTAAAAACTAATAAAAAAAATAAAAAAGCTAAAAAACTAAAAAAACTAAAAAAAGGTAAAAAACTAAAAAAACTAAAAACTAAAAAAAAACTAAAAAAGGTAAAAACTAAAAGAACTAAAAAAGAAAAAAATAAATGACGACACTCAAAGAGAAAGCGACCAGGACAAAAGGAATGTTCGATTAGCAATCAACAAAGCACCGGGACACAGGGAGTATAAATGACGACCAGGACACAAGTAAAAAAAAAAATTAACAAAACTAAAAAGAAGGTAAAAACTACAAAAAAACTAAAAAGAAAAAAAAACTAAAAACTAATAAAAAAACTAAAAAATCTAAAAATCTAAATAAACTAAAAAAGAAAAAAAAAGGAAAAAAATAAAGGAGAAAAACAAAACTAAAAAACGAATGTATATACAGACCGGTACACCGGGATACAAATGACGACCGGGACACAGGGAATATAAATAACGACCGGGACACAGGGACACAACTACAACGGGGACACCGGGGGAAACAGGGGGATATAAATGACGACCGGGACAAAAAAACTAAAAAGAAATAAAAACTAAAAACTAATAAAAAAAACTAAAAAATCTAAAAATCTAAATAAGCTAAAAAAGAAAAAAAAAGGAAAAAAATAAAGGAGAAAAACAAAACTAAAAAACGAATGTATATACAGACCGGGACACCGGGATACAAATGATGACCGGGACGCGGGACACAGGGAATATAAATGACGACCGGGACACAGGGACACAACTACAACGGGGACACCGGGGGAAACAGGGGGATAACCTGACAATCTATTTATATGCAAAGACAATGGGACAGCAAAGAATGTTGTATATTCGCAAGTTTTACGTAGTTAAAACCATATATATATATATATATATCTATATTCACAGGTGGGACATAGGGACACAACTACAATGGCGCGTAACTATTATGGCGCGTAACGACTTACGCGCGCGGGGGGGCTTGGGGGGGGGCGCGAAGCGCCCCCACCAACTAGGTGTTGGGGTGGCGCGAAGCGCCACCCCAACAGCTAGTATATATATATATATATATTACAGGGATGTCACAGTTCAACTACAAATTGTTATTGTGGCGTAAATTGAATAATATCAAAAACGAATGAACAAAATATTGAATTAGGTGAAATGTCTTATGCCCCCTTGAATTTACCTCTAATAGCTCACCCCTAACGTTTTCCACAAATTAGGTTTTTCCAATGAAAAGTAAAGAGCTCCATTAAACCAAAAATGAGTAAAATTAAAATCAAATAATTCACATAGCGTAAACCTAAACTACCACAAGTCAGCATCAATAAATTAATGAAACCTTTTCAGATGTAACCAATTCCCAGTATTCGTTTTTCTTTCTGTGTGTGAATTATTCCAGACATAGGAAGCACGCAACCAACAGCTGAATTGATCTAGAAAGTGTGCAGGGAATTCTCCGTGCGTGGAGTAGGCTGTTTCGTAGAATCTATTTCTCGATTTATAATATTTGGAATAGATTGCTGGTCCAGGTGTCTAACGCCAAGTACCATGTGGGGAAATCTCTTTCAACTCCTAAAGCGGACAAAAATTTCGTATTATAAAGGCTCCCCGAGAAAAAGAAGAAAAAATGTCTTGAAAGAAATGGAAATCTCGAAGAGAAAAGTTATTGAAGAAAAAATCTCTTAAAGTATTAGGTAAAATCCTACGTGCATGGCGCCATTACCTAACACTCACTTGAACGCCACTATTACGTAACACCGACGTTTGTGCCGTTCTGAGTTACAAACAAGGGTTCCCTACTTGACCGATGGGTCCTGACCTCTAACAAGTCACATGAGATTGCGGCATTCTTAACATAGGTAAACAATCCACTATTGTGCAACATACAGGTGTACGTACGGAACATCCCACGTGCGTGCCGACCGTAGTTACAGCCGGGTACCCCACTTTACTGATGGACCCTGACCTCTAACAAGTCACGGGAGATTACGTCATCCTTAACATAGATAAACAATCCCCTATTACGGAACAACCAAAGAAATCTTGAAGAAAAACCATCCCCTATTAGGTAACCAGCAAAGAAATCTTGTTCTCTTTTACTTAACAAAAACCTGCATATGTTAGAAAACATTCCTTATTACGTAACAAACACCTACATCTTGAGAAAGTTTTTTTTTAATTGTCCAGATCGGGATTCGAAGGAACAAGGCCCCACTGAAAACTGGAACCCCATCACTACTGTCAGCTTTGACTAGGTTAATGATGTTTTACCTTGCTCCCCTTGGTGTTTCCTCCAGCCGGGAAGAGGCTGGCAGTGAAGGGTTTTTTGGTCAGCGTCTCAGGTAGTTGGCGTTGGATGTGCCCGTACCAGTGCAGGCAGTGTTTCTTGATAACTGGCCCTATGTCAAGGCGATTGGAGCATGATTGACGGAGATCTATATTGCCCATTCTGTTGGTTAGTCCAACGCCGAGGATCTCCGAAGGCAAGAATGGTCGAAGACTTTCAGATCATGTAACTCCAATGCTTTCAGCGTCCAAGACTTGCATCCATATAGGAGAACCGATCCGACGAATGTCTCGTAGATATGGATCTTTGTTCCCAACTGGATTTCGCGCTTCCACTATAGACAACAATTGAGCTGGACAGACATTTTGTTGCGGATGTCATTCGAGTGGGGAGTTCTTTCGAGCTGCTTCTGTTGCCGTCAATCGGAGATCCTAGGTACTTGAATTCTTCCATCACCTCAATTTCATCTTGTTGGAGATGGATAGGCTCTATCGGATCTGGTGTATTGGATATGAGGATTTTCGTTTGGGAATGTTGATTATGAGACCCAGTGATTGGGCCATGATTGCCACCTTAGTAGGCACTTCCTGGGCTTTTGTGACAGTTCCAGGCAGGAGACCTATGTTTTGTGCGTGATTTAGGTCACTCAAGTTAAAAACGGAGCTAACTTGCGCACTATCTAAGCCCGACATTGCCCGGGACATTATCCAATCAAATACAAATGTGAGAAGTACGTGTGAGAGAATGCATCACTGTCTTGCATCGTGCTCTAAGAGAAAAATCAAGGAGAGCTCTCCATTAGCCTGGTTTTTAACGACAAATAATGCCGTTAAATTTGTCTCGCCCTCAATGAAAAAATACCCCTCCTCACGGAAAACTCTTCAGTGGAAAGCTCTTCCCACGTAAAATAAACCCTCCCCCCCGATAAGTTCAATCCTTACTGAACCCCCCCCCCCTCTGTAAAATTTCTTGCACAAGATTAAGCCAGAAAAAATTTCGATGGAAAAACTTTATGTTCTAATCGTTTTCTCAATCACTCCGGAAATCCTCCTTTCCGTGGAATTTATTTCCGAGAAATGGAAATACACTGAAAACTTCCTCCGGACTACCCTTCAGAAAATTTTCACATGCAAAATTGAGCAGGCAAAGAGAAAGTAAGGCAAACAATTTCTTACAGGAGTTCTACTTAATGAATCTTCTATATTTGAAATCAGCATAATAAGTGAATTCTTTTTATATATTTATTTATATCATAGTTCTATTTGTTTAGTTTCGGGTACTAAGGAAACGCGTCAATCCTTACTTACGTTCCTTACCATGAACTGTCTGATATACAAATCAAATTTATGTCTGTGCATGTGTAAAGGAACTCTCAGGAGATGTTGAGTACACTCTTGCAAAGGTTTTACATATATAATTCCTCCGACGCCCTTTTAATAATTTTTCCGCTGACTGAAATTAAAGACCGTTCGACGCCAATAATTGACTGTTTTTTGCCGCCATATTATTCATATTTTCTGAATATTCCGTTAACAGGCTAGTTAATTATGACTTCTGTCATCTATCTAACTTATTTTCTTGCGTAGATCCTCCTACGTCTGGGGGCACATAGGGCAGCGACGGTTGACCTCCAACTTGACCGATCTTGTGCCAGAGACGAAAGTTCACTCAAAGTGTGCTTCGGAGACTCGTTGCTTCTTCCTCAGGGACCTACCAAGTGTGCTGCGTTGTCTTCCTCTCGTTCGAATGCCGGGTGGGGTCCAACACCATAAATCGTATGGGAGGCGTCCTTCGCTCATGCAGGTCATATGCCCCCAATGCTTCCATCTTCTCGTTCTGATCTCCTCGGTCACCAGTGGTTGTTCGGTATCAGCCCTTGTTACTTTGTTACTCTATCGGTCCAATGTACCGCATGTTCTACGCAGGCAATTATTCTCGAAGCCAAGTAGCTTTTCTCAGCATTCTTTGAAAGGTTCCAGAACTCGCATCCATATAAAAGTACAGAGAGTATATTACTTCTAAACAATCACACTTTCAACTTCTGAGAGAAGTATCTACATCTCCAAATATTCTTCAGCTGAGAAAATTCTCCAGCTGCATACGCTATGCGTAGCAAGACTTCTCTGTCACAGTTCCCATCTTGGGTAATTGTACTACCGAGGTACTTAAATTCTCTAACTTCTTCTATATCAGTGCCTGCGTATCGAATCCCAGCTGCTTTTTACATACTTTTCGTTTATTAATATTAATCTTCAGGTCCATAGGGGCAGCTTTTGCTGGTAATTCATTCAGATTACGTTGTATGTCCTCCTGGCAGTGAGCTCTGAGAACAACATCGTCAGCGAAATCGCAGTCATGTATTTGACGCTCAGGGATTAGTTGTATGCCTCCTCTAAAGTAGCAAGCTCGAAGAACAAAATCAATAAGTATTGCAAGAATTATATAAAAAAAATTCGATAACCTCTCTGAAATATGTGTTCAAGAGTTTCTCCTAATTAGGATATTCAACCTAATACTTTTCAAATTTAAAAATAATACCGTTATTTTACATGTGGGCAAGTTTTTACAGGGAATAATCGTCGGACAAAATTTTTCGTGGGCTTATCCCGTGGGGGAGGAGATTTTTCGTATTAAAATTAACTTGATTTTCATATCTTTTCCAAAACCTTTGCATTTGTAATCAAAAGGAATTAATTAGATAATCTATATAAATGCAGGGTAAAGGTCAACTTTGGGACCTATTCAGTATTAACTCAATTGTGGATTAACTCTATTGTGAAAAACTTGAGTTTAAAAAATTCGATGTTTATCTATCCAGTGCATAATCGTATTTTTCAATTAATGGAACAGGTTCTCGAATAAATGAAGATTCTGCGCGAGAGGGGGGGGGGGTAATTTTCCGTGATTTTTTTTTAATTTCTTTTCATTTGAAATTACAGCAACGCAGGGAAATTTTCAAGAATTTTTGAATCTAAAACACGATCGTTATTAATCAGTGGGGGAAGTTTTTCTTGAATTTCCTTTGTTTTGAGATCACAGCAATGCGCATTGGCGAAACTAGTTGTAATAAAAAAATTGATCTAACGCTTCTGGTTCCAAAAAAAATTGAAAAAAAAAATACCCGCTGGGATTCCACTGGAACTTTTTAAGTATATGTTATGTTCGCACACTTTGAAATTAAACGTAGCACAGTCGGGTTTACATATGTCAGCAGCCCTCCTCTGACTCAAGAAATATATGAATTTTTTTTGCGGATTTTGGGTTTGGTCTGTGAATTCTTTTTTGGTTTGAAAAGGTTGGGTGAGTTGCCTGTCATTGGATTCACAGCAATAATGTTGACCTTGCCCCTCATTAATTATTATTGACATTACTCTCCCTGGGAGGTTTCGTAGGAGAGGCTTGAAAGGGGGCTCATTCCATTCGAAAGTCAAATTTTTAGTGCTCTTTTTAAGACTCAAAAGTGATGGGAGGGCAACCAGCTCCCTCCTGTACATCATTTCTACCTGGACATTTCTGTAGCTCCCTTGGCATCTTTTCAAAATTTCTCGATAGCCAATGTTTCTGAAAATAGTTGTCAAGTTTAAATTATAACTTTGGGGATAACTCTTGTAGCCTTAGGAGCAATGGTTAATTACAGTTAGCATTCATAATGGAAAAACGACTGGCATATTTAATCTTGGGTGTCTGATTTACTTAAAACTTTCAAGGATCGTTCCCTGGGTCAAATGGATCATGCAAATTTTGTTGGGAGGGGGCGACAGGAGGAAAAAGTGTTAGTGTCTCATCAGATTGAAACTTACCAGCTTAATTCTCTGGGTTAAGGAGGCTTTAATATATAAAATGAATTAGTTTGGGGAAAAGGGCTCTCAAAAATTGGGCCCAGTGTATTTTCTTTTTTTGCCTTTGAATTTTCTAGAATTACCTTTTTTCTTTTTTTCCACTGAAAAATACCTCCTAGGGGCATTTTTTGAAAGCAATCGAACAAGTAACAAAATTGTGCACCCCCCAAATATAAAAAAATGCTCATTGCACCTCTCCCCTCCACATTTTCATGAATTGATATCCTTGCGCATGATCAACAACAGTAATCTTTCCCAGGGGGTTGGGTAGGACAGCAAACAGAATATTTAATATATGAAATATAAAATGATTGATCTTGTAGTCTTTTAAAGAAATATCGCCCTTTCCAGAATTAAATAAAAAAAATAAGTTTTTTAAAGGAAAGTAAGGAGCAACATTAAAGCTTAAAACGAACAGAAATTACTCCGTAATGAAAGGGGCTTTTCCTCCTCAACGCCTCGCTTTTTACGCTAAAGTTTGACTCTTTCTCTTAACTTTATTTTTAAAACAGTAAGAAACTTAAGCGGTAAAGAGCGGGGCGTTGAGGAGGAAAAGCCCCTTTCATATACGGAGTAATTTCTGTTCGTTGTAAGTTTTAATGTTGCTCCTTACTTTCATTTAAAAAAACTTGTTTTTTTTATTTAGTTTCTGGACGTTGTTGAATTAATGTATGTTTTGATCTTGGCTCTCCGCACATAAATAATTAAAACGAAATTTGCATATTAATTAATTGCAATTAATCGGAAGATTTTGAGAAAAAAGGAGCGAGGGAGGAGGCCTAGTTGCCCTCCAAGTTTTTGATTACTTAAAAAAGCAACTAGAACTTTTAATCGTTTACAAACGTTTTCATTGGTAGAAAATATATCTAAACTCATGAATTAACTTACGTAATGAACTTCTATATTCGTATGTTTTTATTGCATATATGAGGGGGTCCAACCTTCGTTGCTCTTTACACTAAAGCTTAGATTTTGTCCCAATTCCTTAAGAATGACCTCTGAATCACAAAGGCCGTAGAATAAATAGTTGAAATTACTAAAAATACTTTAGCGTAAAGAGTGAGGTATAACGAGGAGGTAAACCTCTCATATGCGTAAAAATTTTTGTTCGTTTTAAGTTTTAATGCTGCTCCTTACTTTCAGTACAAAAAACTTTTCATATTTATTTTTTCATTGTTTTTTTCAAATAATGCTAGAAAATCCTGCGCCCCTTCATTGAAATTCTCTTCCCCAAAGAGACGTTGCTCCATGGAAACATCCTCCTACGTAACCCCCCCCCCCCCCTCAACTCTCTAAACTCGTAGCCCCTCCCACGGGGACTGCGGGGGAGTAAGCCGTCCCTAAAGACATAGTTACTAGGTTTTTCGACTATGGTGAATAAAATGGTTATCTCAGAATTTTGATTCGCTGACTTTTGGGGAAAATGATCGTGGGAGGGGGCCTAGGTGCCCTCCAATTTTTTGGTCACTTAAAAAGGGCACTACCACTTTTAATTTCCGTTAGAATGAGCCCTCTTGCGACATTATAGGACTACTCAGTCGATACGATCACCCCTGGGGAAAAAACAAAAACAAAAAAAAAACAAATAAACACGCATCCGTGATCTGTCTTCTGGCAAAAAATGCGAAATTGCACATTTTTGTAGATGGGAGCTTTAGACTTCTAAAACGAGGTTCTCTGATACGCTGAATCTGATGGTGTGATTTTCGTTAAGATTGTATGACTTTTAGGGGGTGTTTTCCCCTATTTTCTAAAATGAGGCAAATTTTATCAGGCTTTTAACTTTTGATGGGTATAACTGATGTTGATGAAACTTATATATTTAAAATCAGCATTAAAATGCGATTCTTTTGATGTAACTATTGGTATCAAAATTCCATTTTTTAGAGTTTCGGTTACTATTGAGCCGGGTCGCTCCTTACTATATTTCGTTACCACGAACTGTTACCTTCATTCTTTTACCTTTATGTATCACCTGGATAAATTTTGTTCCCCCCACACCATTGTAAAAAAAGTTTACTATACGCGTGTTTTCTCCAGAATGTTTTATGCACTCGTTTGATTACCACATTTTATGGTAGTATTTATTGACTAGCGTTAGCAGGTATGGTGAATTTGCATTGTAGCTTCAGGAATGCTAAATCGGAACAGGAAAGATCTGTTTTAGTTGGCTTCAAGATGTTGGATAAGCGGCTCTTATACACAATCGTGACTGTTTGTTTGGTTTCATCTACTGTTAGATCACAAAACAGTGACGGAGTGCAACTTAGTGATGGGTATGTTTTTTGATATTAGGAACATAGAATTGTCGGAACTAAATCAAAATTGGGGGCGTAAATTGCTATGGAGGAGAGGGCAACTTCCCACACTTTAGTTTTTTCCCATCCAGGTCAAAGTTCCCCCCCCCCATAAGACTAAATTTAGCTCCTCCAAAAATCTTGTCAAAACTAAGATAAGCCTGCATAGTTCAAGCATCCACAGAAACGGGTTAGTTTTCTTTAGTATTTCTTTACTTGTTACTATGTGGTTCATTTTTCGGTTTTCATTGTCATTTTCGTTTGATTCGGGAAAATCGGTTCCAACTTTGCATTGAAGCTATATTACTATATTATTTCCTCCATCAAAGAGTAGTGCCACTCGTTCCTCATTCAACATTCTTTCGACAAATTATCTTCCCTGTCGTGATAATTGCCCCCCCCCCCAGTGCCGTCCGATTTATCTGTAGTCCATATACAAAAGCCAACTGCTGACATAGCCCAAGGCTACGTCTTTGTCTCTTAAGCAGGGGGAGAATGCTGGGATGGGATTGACTGTTATCTTTGGAAAGAGTATCGAATCGGGAATCAAATGATACAGATATAGCCTAGTTCTTTTATATGATTATGTTCTATGAGCAAAATTAACCATAACTTTGATGAAAGATCGGTGGGTAAAATTCTAAACAATCTACTTTTTGCTAGTTTGGAAAGGGGTTTAATTAGGAAAGTAAAACTTCCAGTAATGAATCCAGGGCTAAAACACACTGGGAAGGTATTGCCCAGCTACTGTCTTGATCCTCTTCTGATTTCTATGTCTTAGAAATTTGCCTATTTGGCAGGTCTTTACTCTTATACCTGCGAGAATTTTGACAAAACAGCATTATACCTTAATTTTCAGTTTAAAATTCTTCTTAAAAAATCTAAATTTCCAAGCCTTATTGTTCGAGCGCGAACCCACTGAAAGTAAAAGAAAAAAAAACCTCTAAAATTCAAGAAATTACTTAGTTATTCAATTTATTGACGCTGCAAAATCCTGAGCAGAAGACAGATCACGGATGCGTGTTTATTTGTTGTTGTTTTTCCCAGTGGTGATCGCATTGGAATAATGGTCCTAAAAAATAAGGAAAGGCTGTATTTGATCGGAAATTAAAAGTTCTAGTGCCCTTTTTAAGTGACCAAAAAGACTGGAGGGTAACTGACCCCTCTACCACGCCCATTTTTCCCAAAGCTATATGATCAAAATTTTGAGATAGCCGTTTTGTTCAGTTTAGTTGAAAGATCAAGTAGCTATGGGATTAGGGGTAAAATGGCCCCTCACATTACGTGGTGAGAGACCTGTAAGTTGTTAAATTTGCCATTGCTTACTTATAGTATTGGTTATTGGGAAGCATACAGACATTTTTTTTTAAACAAAAAATCAACTCTTAAGAAATCTATAAAAAATTCAAGAAATTACTTGGTTATCCAATTTATTTTTTTCATTCATTCCTGCTTGTTTTTTCTCTCGTAGTATCGTTTTACTGACGCTGCAAGATCCAGAACATCCAGTCATGAGGATCCGTCAGATCTTTTGCAAAGATTGAGCACGGATACAAATAGGGATTCACCTACCCTTCTTGAATCTCAGAAAAAAGAGGTTTCAACTTTCTGTGCATAAATTTAGTTTTTGTGTTTTATGAGAGATAAATCTTTTTCAATGGAGGATAGCCCCCCCCCCCTCGGGAATGATTGTATGAAATTGCTGCTCGTCGAATATCATGGGCAAGCTCAATTGAACTAGTATTTAAGATAATACTTTTAGAATACTTGAACCGTGGAATCATACTTTTTTCAAGCAAGAGGTGACGTCTCATTAAAGCGGTGTTTTCAATCATTTTGTGCGGGATATCGTTGCCAACGCATTAAAATAAACTTTACCAGTTTCAAACAGTTCGTGGTAAAGAACTGTAGTAAGGAGCGACCCGGCTCAATAGTAACCAAAACTCTAAAAGATGGTATTGTTATGCCAATAGTTACATCAAAAGAATTGCATTTTAATGCTGATTTTACATATATAAGTTTCATCAAGATTAGTCTTACCCGTCAAAAGTTACGAGCCTGAGAAGATTTGCCTCATTTTAGAAAATAGGGGGAAATACCCCCTAAAGTCATACGATCTTAACGAAAATCACACCATCAGATTCAGCTTACCAGGGAACCTGACTACAGAAGTTTCAAGCCCCTATCTACAAAAATGTGGAATTTAGCATTTTTTGCCAGAAGACAAATCACGGATGCGTGTTTATTTGTTTTTTGTTTGTTTTTTTCCCCAGGTGTGATCGTATCGACTCAGTGGTCCTAGAATGTCGCAAAAGGGCTCATTCTAACGGAAATTAAAAGTTCTAGTGCCCTTTTTAAGTGACAAAAAAATTGGAGGGCACCTGGGCCCCCTCCCACGCTCATTTTTTCCCAAAAGTCACCGGATCAAAATTCTGAGATAGCCATTTTATTCACCATAGTCGAATAACTATGTCTTTGGGGACGACTTACTCCCCCACAGTCGCCGTGGGAGGGGCTGCAAGTTACAAACTTTGACCTGTGTTTACATATAGTAATGGTTACTGGGAAGTGTACAGACGTTTTCAGGGGGATTTTTTTTTATTTGAAGGAGATTTGAAGGGGGGTTACGTGGGAGGATCTTTCAATGGAGGAATGTTTTATTGGGGAAGAGACTTTCAATGGAGGGGGCGCAGGATTTTCTAGCATTATTTAAAAAAAACAATGAAAAAATAAATATGAAAAGTTTTTTGCACTGAAAGTGAGGAGCAGCATTAAAACTTAAAACGAACAGAAATTATTACGCATATGAGTGGTTTACCTCCTCGTAATACCTCGCTCTTTACGCTAAAGTATTTTTAGTAATTTCAACTATTTATTCTACGGCCTTTGTGATTCAGGGGTCATTCTTAAGGAATTGGGACAAAATTTAAGCTTTAATGTAAAGAGCGAGGTATCGACGAGGGGTGAGCCCCCTCATGTACGCAATAAAAACATACGAATATAGAAGTTCGCTACGTAAGTTAATTCGTAAGCTACGTATATTTTTTACTCATGTTAACGTTCGTAAAAAATTAAAAGTTATAGTTGCCTCTTTAAGTAATCAAAAAATTGGAGGGCAACTGGGCCTCCTCTCTCGCTCCTTTTTTTTCAAAATCTTCCGATTAAAACTATGAAAAAGTCATTTAGCCAAAAAAAAAAAAAATAATATCCAAATTTCGTTTTAATTATTTATGCGTGGGGAGCCAAGATAAAAAAATATACATTAATTAAAAAACGTCCAGAAATTAAACAAAAAAAAACAAGTTTTTTAAATGAAAGTAAGGAGCGAAATTAAAACTTGAAACGAACAAAAATTACTCCGTATATGAAAGGGGCTTTTCCTCCTCAACGCCCCGCTCTTTACGCTAAAGTTTTTTACTGTTTTAAAATGTAGAGTTAAGAGAAAGAGTCAAACTTTAGCGTAAAGAGCGGGGCGTTGAGGAGGAAAACCCCTTTCATATACGGAGTAATTTTTGTTCGTTTTAAGTTTTAACGTCGCTCCTTACTTTCATTTAAAAAAACTTGTTTTTTTTTTTTATTCCAACTAAAGTTGTACCGTAAGAGGTTATATTGTACCATATGAACAGCAGCTTAAAAATACTCCGTAACAAGAAGAAAATTTTCGACAAACTAAAACTTAGAATATATATCCGAGTCAGAAAGTAAAACCCAAAATATACTACAGCGGAAAACACACAAGATTTTGATCTTGAAAGCAGGTCCTTCCTCAATTGGGGAGTTCAGGAGCGTAAAAACAAAATTTTAGGCACTTGATAACTTTATCGACCAAGTCAATATTTGAACAGTGTAGAGTTAGAAAACGATTCTTGCTTCATAATATGCAGAACAATTGTAGCTAACACATTTTGCATGCCGACCCGCTATACTCCCCCCCTCCCTAATCTGCAAATATAAAGTCCAATGCATTCTGTCACTCGTTTTTCCGGTTCTTGTTTCATCACAGTGATTCAATTTACAGGCAAACGGGCTGAAGCAAGACATTGGGAGAATAGATGGCAAATATATAATTTTGGCTAGATAGTAGCTTATTAGGGGGGGGGGGAATGTAGCGGGTCTTCATGCAAATTATAATAGCTGCAGCTATTCTGTATATTATGAAGTAAGAATTGTTTTCTAACATCGCGCCGTCCAAATATGCTGCTTGCACAAAATAGCGAGAGGAGGCCCAAAAACTAGAAAACTGGGATCTGCGAATCATTTTTACACTTAGGACCCTCTCCTCTAAATTTTGTCCCAGTTTTTTAAGAAAAACCCGTGAATCACAAAGGCCGTAAAATAAATAGTTAAAATTACTAAAAAGGCTTTAGCTTAAAGAGCGAGGTATTTAGGAGGAGATGAACCCCTCATGTGCGTAATAATCTCTGTTGGTTTTAAGTTTTAATGCTGCTCCTTACTTTCAGTTGAAAACACTTTTTCATATTTATTTTTTCATTGTTTTTTGTAGATAACGCTAGAAAATCCTACGCCCCTTCATGGGATTTCTCTTCCCCAATGAAAAATTCTTCCAAGGAAAGATTCTGCCACGTATCCTACTCCACTCAACCCCACCAGCCAAAAAATCCCCCTGAAGACGTCTGTATACTTCCCAATATCCATTACTGTATGAACACTGGTCAAAGTTTGTAACTTGCAGCCCCTCCCCCGGGGACTCCGGAGGATTAAGTCATCTCCAAAGACATAGTTATTGTGTTTTTCGACTATGGTGAACAAAATGGCTGTCTCAAAATTTTGATCCGTTGACGTTGGGAAAAAAATGAGCACGGGAGGGGGCCTAGGTGCCCTCCAATTTTCTTGGTCACCTAAAAAGGGCACTAAAACTTTTAATTTCCGTTAGAATGAGCCCTCTTGTGACATTCTAGGACCACTTGGTCGATACGATCACCCCCTGAAACTAATAACACAAAAAAACACTCACCCGTGATCGGTCTTCTGGCAAAAAACACGAAGTTCCACATTTTTTGTAGATGGGAGCTTGAAACTTCTACAGTTGGGTTCTCTGATACGCTGAATGCGATGGTGTGATTTTCGTTAGAATTCTATGACTTATAGGGGTTATTTCCCCCTATTTTCCAAACTATGGAAAATTTTCTCATGTTCGTAACTTTTGATGAGTAAGACTATATTTGATGAAACTTATATATTTAAAATTAGCATAAAAATACGATTCTTTTGATGTATTTATTAGTATCAAAATTCCGGTTTTTAGAGTTTCATTTACTATTGAGCCGGATCGTTCCTTACTACAGCTCGTTACCACGAACTGTTTGAAACGTGGAATTTGGCTATTTTTGTCAGAAGACAGATCACGGATGCGTGTTTATTTGTTTGTTGTTTTTTTTATTATTTTTTTCAGGGGTGATCGTATTGAAATAATGGTCCTAAAAGATCGGGAAAGGGTATATTCGAGCGGAAATTAAAAGTTCTAGTTTTTTTTTAAGTTACCAAAAAGATTGGAGTGTAACTGGCCCTCTACCACGCCCATTTTTCCCAAAGCTATTTCATCAAAATTGTGAGATAGCCGTTTTGTTCAGTTTAGTTGAAAAATCAAATAACTATGTCTTTAGAGGTAAAATAAGTCCTGTAAGTTATGAAATTTGCCCATTGTTTACGTATAGTATTGGTTATTGGGAACCATACAGACATTTTTTTTAGGAGGAGGGAATCTTCGCTTGGGGTGGATTTCGATAATAAGAATCTTCCTTGGGGGTAGGGGATTTTGCATGTGAAGTTTTACACTGGGATATTTGAAAGAATTCCTATGTGAAATTCTTTTGAATTTTCTTTCATTAATTTTACCAACTAAATTTTGTGTGGGCATGCTGCCAGGGAAATTTCCGGGGACTATTTTCCGTGTGTTTTGATTTTCCGGTGAAAAATTCCACTGAAGGGGCGTTTCCGGAGTGATAGACAAACCGATTAGAGATTTAAGTCTTTTCCAAATGAAAGTATGCTAAGGAAAAATTTTTCAGGCTGAATCATCCGCAAGAAATTTTACGGGGAGGGGGAATTTCAGTGAGGATGGAACTGTCCGGAGGGAATTTGACGGGGGAGGGATGTCCACTATACTTTAAATGGAATTTCCCGTGAGGGAGGGGGTATATTTCACGGAGGGTGAGCCCAATTTTCCTGCATTATTTGAAAAATGATCAGAAATTAAATGTTAAAAAAATGTTGTTTAACTGAAAGTAATTAGCAGGTTTAAAAAGTCAAAGCGAACAGAAATTATCCTGTATATGAAGAGTTTCTCCCTCTTCGATTCCTTACTCTTTATGCTAAATTTTAACTGTTTCTCGCTATTTTTTAAGAACGGCTGCTGTAACACAGATGCCGTTTAATTAGAATGAGAAGCTTTTTGGAACTGTTAACAGCTTTAGTGTAAAGAGCAAGGACGAAGGAGGGGACAAGCATTCGTATACAGAATAATTTCTGTTCGTTTTGAGTTTTTATGTTGCTCCTTGCTTTCAGTTCTAAAACACTTATTTTTTTTTATTGAATAACGCTACAATTCGATTATAGATTATTTGGTTACATTGATAGTGAAAACTGATTAATCTGTTTACGCGCCGTGCATAATCCTTGTAACAGAAAGCTATCCATTAAGCTTTTCTAATAAATACTAAACAGTAACTAAAACTTGGTTCAGAAATGGAAGTTAACCAATACGTCAGAGCAATAGGTCTTCCATAATCCCATAGAAAATTGTCATTGCGTGTTTGCGAAGTCACGAAAAAAGGTGTGCGACTGATGTGTCCCAAAAATCTTTGGTGGACAATATAGGAATTGTCGCTGCTATTATTTAAACTGCGGATAGCATTATTTACTATTTTTTGTCACTATGCATATTTTTTTGACATACTTACATTTATTATAACCTATTACAAAATCTCGATTATGACTACCAAATTATGATTAATATTTCCATATCCTCACCCTGGCAACAGGATATTAGGTTGAGTATGAATTGCTTATGAGCCAGGATACCATGACCTATTTTTTAAACACAGATGCGAGTGACATATCTTCCTTTACTTTTGTAATTGATTTTAATAAACCTGTCATAGCCTGATTTTCTCTAAAGAATGACAAGCTTAATAGGCAACAACAGCGAGAATTGGAAAATCGTTACATCATAAAAAAAATGTCGGAGAATCCTGAAAGTTTATTTGATTTTGATTGAAATTTAAGATTCTATGTTCAGAACCGTTCATTAGAAATCAAGCTTCAATCCACGAGATCTCTGGGTTTGATCACACCGACCCTACTAATGTCTTGAGAGGGAAGTCTCATGTCAGAATACTTTGAATGTTTCTACCCTCTGTCAAGAAAAATGGAACATGAACAAACTTATATTGGTATAATATTCATCTAAAATTCTTCTTTGTGATTCCGTTTTAAATATTGTTTTGTGTGGTGAAATTGCCGTGAGGTTCGCTCATCCAACTAAATTCTCATTTATCGTAAATACATAAAGCTTCAGAGCTATAGTGTCAAAAATGGCTAGACATAGAAAAATAGATACTTGCCTATTATATAAAACACATTCGAGAAGTGAAGTTTGGTGACAATAAAATATGATGAAAATAGAATACTTTATTAGTAAAACTGTGAAGGTCGTTTGCGAATTATTAAATTGAGAGTTTCGGCGTCGGCTGACCGCCTCAAAGACAAAGAAAAGATTCTTGACCTTCTGCATTTTAGTTCATTATTAACGCGATTCTTGAAGACACCGGTTAGTTTGCTTTGACTAGTGATAGAATATATTGTTTCACCATAGATGTTCAAGTTAAGATTTGGGATTTGCCAAGGACCGAAGAACACGGAATTGTATTTTCCCAGAATAAGGGGTTGTTGCACAAAACAGAACACTGCGTCAATTGACACAACATGACTTCCTACTCTTGCGAGAAGCAACATTTTTAGAAGTGTAACACTAGGCCGTGTTTGAATACCGTCAATTTGCGTGTCAATACGTGGTTTTCTAAAAGTAAAATGCCATTTATTGCTGTTGTTCGTTTCATATTTCTGGGTTAACTTGTTGTCTTTGTTCTTGTGTCAACAAGAGCTAGGCACGTCTAAACAAACGGTTATCGATTGGAATAATTGGGAGAATGTGTGGCTCTGCAAAGTGGAGTTTTCACAATTTTGCTAATGAAGTATTTTAATTTTTTATTAGCATTAAACAAACTTCACTTCTCAAATATGTTTTATATAATAGACAAGTACTGAAAAAAGAACACGACAATAGATAAGAGCCAAGAATGATTTATATGAAGACCGTATTTTCTTCTTTAATTCACCATGGTTGCAGCGGTAGCTGTAATCTAGCATAGAACGAACGAATAAGCGCTCGTAGTCAATGAAAACTTCAAAGCGTATTAAAAAAAACAACAAAAAAACTGTCTGTCCAATGAGAGAGGAATCGCGATTTGAAAATTATTCAGGAATTGTAAATATTATTTCGATATAATGATAAAATAAATAATAACTAAATATAAAAACAATATAATAATTATATAATAGTAAACGTTTACTGCCAAAATAGATTTGTCGAAACTTGGAAAAATAATCCCCTCGAGAATGATATTGTATCAAAATGTAAATTACATCATTAAAATTACCATGGTTGAAAAAAAGCATCACACAGGAGAATTACAGTCCCCGCTTGATCAACAAGCCCAATAACTTTTGTGCATGGGCATATGGCACCAAAAATGACACCTTTGGTACCAATTCGACGTCTGCCTTCATCCGCATTAGAGAGTGACGCCTGCCTCCTCCATTTGCTTTTGTCCAATGCGAGTGTTTGTGCTTTGCTCGGTCTGATGTTTGAAATCGCCAGGAACTCGGACAGGCTGTCGAACCGTCGCTGTTTTGGTCGGACGCGGGGTCGCTTCCAACCGGCTTTCGTAGGCTCAAAGTCAAAGATCATCTTTGCAGGTAAGGGCAGGGGAATACGAAGTAGGTGTCCGAACCATCGTAGGGTACGCTCAGCTGTTTGGATAGAAAACTTGGACTGCCTGGTGAGCTACAGCAGCTTCTCATTACTTATGAAATCAAACCACCTTAGACTTTTGATCGTTCTCAGACTCTTCGTCTGGAACACATCGATGGCCTTTAGTGTTGCGGTTGATGCATACCATGTTTCAGCTCCGTAAAGCATTACAGAACCGACAAGGGCGTTGAAAATCCGCATTGTTTTTTTTTCATTGGATGATGTTCGGTTTTCGCCAAAGGTGACGGTTCATCCTACCAATGGCAGAAGACACTTTTGATATCCTTGCTTGCAGCTCGGGGTAAAGCGATCCATCTGATGAAATTGTAGAGGCCAGGTTGGTGAACCTTTGGACAACTTCAATCCTAGTGGTTCTGTCTAGGCTAACTGGAGAATTAACAGTAGGAGAAGACTGGTCTATGAGCATAATTTTCGCTTTATCCTAGTTCATCTGCAGTCCCACGCTTGCAGCCTCTTCTCGTAAAATCCGAAGGCCTTCCAGCAACTGATCCATGGAGTCCACTAGGATGGCGAGGTCTTCAGCTAAGTCAGCATCAGAGATGACACGGTCCCCAAACCTGAGTCCAAAAATGAGACGTGAAGTTGCCTTTGTCATGGTGTGGTCTATGATGGCATTGAAGAGCTTTGGGGCCACTGCACATCCTTGATGCACTCATGTTGTGATTTGGAAGAAAGGTCTGCGCTGGTCGTTGACTTGAACACAGCTCTCTGTACCGTGGTGTAAGGATTTGAAGAGTCTGCACTATTTCTCAGGGAGACCAGTCGATTCTAGAATCCGCTTAACAGCTTATTGGTTCACTGAGCCGAACGCAGCACGGAAGTCGACGAAGGCAAGACAAGCTTTACGTCGGAACTCCGTAGCTTTTTCTATTATCTGTCGAATCGTGCAAATCTGTTCGATGGTTGAACGGCTCTATATAAAAGTAGCTTGCTCCGGTCGTTGAATCCTACGAATAACATTCTGACATCGATTCAGCAGGATCATTGAAAAAAGTTTTCCGGAAACTGACTGCAGGTAAAAAAAAAGGTAAAGGATACGGCATTAGACTTTACAGTCCCTACCGGCGGTGCTGATCTCCGTTTCTTGGCCCTTCATCCAGGAAGTGCAATGGGGGGTTTGGGGCCAACCATCCTGTGCTTTCGCACACCCTTCCTGTTTACCTTCCACTGATTTCTCCAGGAACCTATTTAGAGCATCGTCGACTCTGGCTAAGCTTACAGAGTCACGCCACTGACCCCCGTCCCAAACTTAACAATTGGGTACACTGGGATTCGAACCCAAAAAACTCATTCTGTCCAATTGATTTGCAATTACTGCGCGCCTATTAACCAAAGAGCGTAATTACTTGACGACCCTTGGGGTAATTACGCTATTTGCTATTAATAATTGTAAACTTTGAAAGTAGGTAAGATACATAACAAAATTCTCGAGTTCTGTCAAATGCCCATTTCCTAGATGATTACGCGACACGAAGTGAGTCGGGGGGGGGGGGCAAGATGGAGTTTATGCCCACCCCAAGATTTGATCCAAATGGCGCCTCTGTTACAACTGCCCTTCTTGTATACTCTCCCTCCAAGCCCCTTCAATCAGTGAGAGGTCCTGAAAGGGAAGGAAATCCTGGTGGTGTGGCCTCGTAGTGGCATCAGGATAAACCTTTCACGAGTTTGTCTAATCAGAACCGTGACTGCAAACAGCGCTACAGAGAGACCTTGAGGATTGGTGCCCCTCGAGAAAACTATAGCTTATTAAACAACACGGCATTGCACTGGAATCTGATTAATCGATATTTTGCTCTAGGCTCTGCTTGTTTTGGTGTGCTTTTTTCGCCTGAAATCCTCTCCCTAGCTAAGTTATCAATTATGGACTGGCTCCACATAGTAGTATAATATTTATAAGCAAAAATATATAATGAGTCAGAGGTAATATACCTGAGATTGCTTGTGCAGGATTTTGACTCTTGTAGATTGAAGAGCATCATCAAGCGTGGAAAACCATGTCGTGACTAACATGGACCCAGGTTTGCGAAAAATCTCTTCAATTGTAGGTCTCGGGGACTTCCTTTTGTCCGGTTCTAAGCCGGCTTAAACGCTTCATGTAGACTAAGGAAGATGTATTAGTCTCTGCCCTTCACTCGTTGGGACCATTTCATTTCCTGAGGCTAAAATAGCTTCAATGATATAAATAGTATAAAAATTGCAACCTTGAGGCTTACAAAATTATAAAACAACTGTCATATTGACATTTTGATTTATGAATTCAACGTTTTTAATTACACGTGTTAGGAGTTCCAGAAACTGATATCTCAGGGCTAGGAAAATTGAAATTAGGTGAAATAGGATTTATTTACTCAGATAGGAAGGATGGGGCGTGTTGGATAAATATTGTGTTGAATAAAGAAGCTGCCAAGTCTTCCTTAGGTTGGGATGGTATTTGTAATAAAAGGCCAGTTGCTCATTTTACGACTAAAACTGCAAAGTGTCAGTCATTGTTGCATATACCCCAGTAGAACTGACTGATGGAGAAAGCAGAAATATTTGTATAGGAATCGTGTATAGGAATTATAGCAAATTTCCCCTTGCAATTTTCACTCCCTGGAAACTTCTCTCCCCATAGAAAATCCCCCTGTGGTGAAGCACCCCGGCAGAAAATTCTGCCTCCGCCTCACCTGAAAATTTATGCCTACTTCCCAATAACAAATTTTATGCGTAAACAATGGGTGAATCTTATAACTGAAGGACCTTCCCCAGGGGGAAGGTCCTTTCCCCTAGTCCTGAAGGTCCTTTGCTGCCCCTGGGGCAGCGGAGGGGGGGGGGGTCATGTTATATTCAAAGGTAAATTTATTGGCCCTTTCAACTACAAGGAATAAAATGGCTATCTCAAAATTTTGGTCGGGTGATTTTGTGAAAAAAGGGTGGGGGAGGAGCCTAGTTATCCTTGAATATTTTTGTTGTCTTAAAAGGAATATAAGAACTTTTAATTTCTGTTCGAAGGAATCCTCTCCCAATATTCTAGGATCTCTGGGTTGATACGATTTCCCCTGGAAAACAAGATCATCTGGCACATATGGCACTTGTGGCAAGGTCGGAACCTAAAATTAGACTTGGTACTAGAGTTATAGATTTTGCTGTTCTTTGTATATACATTAGTAAGGGTTTATCGACAATTAACTGTAATCGGTTTAAGGGTAACCCTGCCTTAATCTATATTTTTTTCGTTAGATATTTACTATAGGCCTCATAAATATAGCGAGTCAAATTATATCTTAATTGCTTTATCACATTCGGCATCAATAAAAAAAAGTGTACACACACAAACGAAATGAAATGTATAAACATAAAACAGACCTCAACTTCCCTCCACCTGGAGAAAAATATATTAAAAAACACAAATCTTAATGAACAAAATTGCTCACTTCACTTTCTCAAACAGTTCGTGGTAACCAACTGTAGTAAGGAGCGACCCGGCTGAATAGTAACCGAAACTCTAAAAAACGGAATTTTGATACCAATGGTTGCATCAAAAGAATTGTATTTTTAATGCTGGTTTTAAATATATAAGTTTCATCAAGTTTAGTCTTATCTATCAAAAGTTGAGAGCCTGAGAAAAATTCTTTCCATAGAGGATTTTATCATAGGGAAGAGAATTTCCATGAAGGGGGCGCAGGATTTTCTAGCATTATAAAAAAAAGAGAAAATAAATGATTTTTTTCAACTGGAAGTAATGAGCAGCATGAAAACTTAAAGCTAACATAACATGTTACGTATATAAGGGGGTTCGTCTCCTCCACAGTACCTTGATCTTTACGCTAAAGCATTTTTTATTTATTTCAACTATTTCTTTTACGGCCTTTGTGATTCAGGGGTCATTCTTAAGGACTTGGGACAAAATACAAGCTTGAGTGTAAAGAGCGAGGTATTGACGAGGGGGCGAAACCCCTCGTATACGTAATAAAAATACACAAATATAGAAATCCGTTACGTAAGTTAATTCGTAAGGTACGTATGATTATTACTAACAAAAACGTTCGTAAAAAAAATATACAGTTGTATTTTTAAGTAGCCAAAAATTGGAGGGCAACAAGGCCTCCTCCCCCGCTCTTTTTTTTATCAAAATTGTCCGATCAAAACTATGAAAAAGCCATTTAGCAAAAACAAAAATTAATATGCAAATTTTTTTTGTATTATTCATGTGCGGTGAGCCAATATCAAAACACGCATTGAGTCAAAAACGTTCGGAAGTCAAATAAAAAAAAAACAAGTTTTGTTTAACTGCAAGTAAGGAGCGGCATTAAAATTTAAAACGAACAGAAATTATTCCGTATATGAAAGGGGTTGTCCCCTCCTCAACGCCTCGCTCTTTACGCTAAAGTTTTCTATTGTTTTAAAAAATAGAGTTGTGAAAAAGTCATATTTTACCGTGAAGAGCTAGGCGTTGAGAGGCGACAACCACTTTCATATACGGAATAATTTCTGTTTTAAGTTTTAATGTTGCTCCTTACATGCAGTTAAAAAAAAACTTGTTTTTTATTTGATCTCTAATGATAGACCCAAGAAAAAAGATTGAATGTTGAATTTGCATTTGCACATCAGACTTTCAATAATATGACGGGGCCGAAGGCAAGACAACGTTGCACTGACGAACCTCCAAAACGATCTGAGAATAATGAGGAAATGTCACGAGGCAGTTTAATAATCTACGATACTAAAAGATATGCACAAATACAGCATTTTGCACTATAATAGTTAGGTTTTCGCAAAGATCATGAAATCGGATACCACGGTCTAAAGTCGTTTTTGCAGTTACCGTGGAATCCGATACCACTATTCAGAGGCGTGACTATTAGGGTGGTGGATAGGCGGGGGGATGCCTAACCCCGGCGCAAAGCACCGGGATTTCCAGTAAGAACAGCAATTTTCTTCCTTAAAAGTAGTCTTTTTCTTAAAACAATCGATCTTTCTTGAAAACAGTCTGTTTTCGTAGTCCAATTTTTATTGTCCTAGCACGTCAAGAAGCACCAAATTCGCCTAAGCACTAGAGATCCCCCTCCAACTCCTCCCCCCAACTCCCCCAAAGAGATCGGATCCGGCTGGATCCGGTAATTTTTTTCTTAAGAATAGTCTTTTTGCTTAAAACAATCGATCTTTCTTGAAAACAGTCTGTTTTTGTAGTCCATTTTTCATCGTCCTAGCACGTCAAGAAGCACCGAACTCACCAAAGCACTAGAAACCCCCCCCCCCCAACTCCCCTAAAGAGATCGGATCCGGTCCGGTTATGTTCATCACGTATCTATAACTTGTGCTTATTCTCGAACACGCCAAAGCACTAAAAATATCCCCCTACTCCCCCAAAGAGATTGAATCTGGTCCGATTATGTCAATTACGTATCTAGAGCTTGTGCTTATTCTTCCCATCAAATTTCATCCCGATTTCTCAACTCTAAGCGTTTTCCAAGATTTTCGATTTCAAGATTTATGTTTCCCCCCTCCACCCCCCAATGTCCCCGGATCCGATCCAAATTGAAAAATGGAGCTTCTGAGACATGAGATCTTTCTATGCATCAAGTTTAGTTAAGATTTGATCACCCATTCGTAAGGTAAACATACTTCAGTTTTCACGGTTTCCCCTCCTTCCAGTCCCCCCAGATGGTCGAATCGGGGAAACGGCTGTTATCAAGTCAATTTGTGCAGGTCCCTGATATGCCTACCAATTTTTATCGTCCTAGCACGTTCAAAAGCATCGAACTTGCCAAAGCACAGAAAATCCCCCCAAAGAGAGTGAATCCGGTCCTGTTATACATATCATGTATCTAGGACTTGTGCTTATTCTTCCAACCAAGTTTCATCCTGATCTCTCCACTCTAAGCGTTTTCCAAGATTTCTGGTTTCCCCGGACAGAAATTGCGATCGCTGTATGGTATGTTGCCGACGGGTAAGTGTCATAAAAAAAATAAACATGCATCCGTGATCTTTCTTCTGGTAAAAAATAGAAAATTTTACATTTTTGCAGATATGAGGTTCTCTCTTTAGTAGCGTAATTTCGTTAAACTCCAGGGGGAGGGGGCAAAGTTGGAGCCAAATTTCCCAAATCAAGTGAGAAGAATATTGAAAAATAAGAAAAAATGACCCATTTACTTCTGTAAAGGTCGGGAATGGACAGTTGTCCTCCTTCTGTCCCATTGCTAATTATGCTCCTGGCTTTCTTATAAGAGATATTTGGCAAAAAAAAAAAAAAAAAAAAACAAATGGATGGACAATACATTGATTCTATCCACAAATAGGAATCAAATTGAACTCGGGCTTTTTGTTACCTGTGCCCAGGGACTGCAACCAAGATTTTCGTTCGAGGGGGGTGGGAATTACAAAAAAAAAACTTAAAAGACCCATCAAAAATGCGAATTTATGCATTTTATTATGCCTTTACGAGTCAAACAAATGTTTCGGGGGAAAGCCTCAAATTCCCTAACCTCTCCCCTGAATATGGCCTTGCCAGTGCCACTATTTTGTAGTGCCACTACACCCAGTATATCAACCCTGGTCGCCGGGCTCTTGCTTATTTTTGAACCAATCTTACTACTAAACAATATGCTTCAGCTATTTCTTTACCTTAATTTACGTTTGCCCAACGGCCACGCACCTGCAGCTATTACGCAAATAGTGTTCCAAAAAACATTCCTTTCAATCTTTCTTAGCCCCTTATTGAGGAAGACGCCTTTTTCGATATGGCTTTGGGTTAAAATCTGATTACGAAGTATGGATTTGTTTCTACTTTCAGAACCCAACGTGATGAGTTTGGCACAGAGGAAGAAAGGGCACGAGAATTTTTGGAAATTTATGAAACTCTCGCCTCAAAAGAATGTAACAGGGCGGCCAAAGTTGAGTGGAATTATGCCACCGACATAACAAAACAAAATGAAGAGCTCAAGGTTTGTCTATCTTTTTATGTTTATATTGGTTTTATGCAAGGCATCATAGACTCATTAATTTTAACGTACAGTTTACATAATTTTTCCACTAAAAGAGTTTCAGAAAGCAATATCGCTTGGATTTCATCTCTTCAGCGTGAAATGTCAAAATGTTGGAATATTATCTGAAATAATATTATATGTGTGGTTGAAGACTATATCTTTAACCGCACGCAGAATTTTAATTTGGATAATATTCGAATATTTAAACATTTAAATATTCACTTAATCAACAGTTTAGTGGCTACTCTAAAACAGTAGTTTTACTTTATATTTCCTAGGAAGTACCATATTTTACATTATTTTACCAATTTTGCCGTATTTTATGAATTTTACCAATCTTACTGACCGGGTTTTTATTTTGACGTAATTTTACAACAGTAGTTTTAGGCCTCATAATCTTGGGGTGGGGGAGTAAGGAGTACAATGGCAGTGTACAAGTATAAAATAAAAGGAGTTTGGTATCAAATGTCAGTAAACTGTTGGGGGGCTGCCCCCCAGCCTAGAACTACCAATGATGAATTTGTTACTGGTAAATTAACTTAAAACGAAAAGAAATTATTACGTATATGGGGGGGGGTGCCCCCTAATGCCTCACTTTTTACGCTGAATTTCGAATTTTGTTCAAATTCTTTAAGAAATGACCCTTAAATGAAAAAGATCATTTAATTAGAATAAATAGCTTTTCTGTAAGTACTAAAGAAACTTTAGCATAAAGAACGAAGTGTTTCGTAATGTTTCTCCTTATTTTCAATCGAAAAAACTTTCGGATCGTTATTTAAATGAAGCTTCTAAATCGGTGCCCCCTTCATAAAAAATTACCTAACCCCATGCAACATTCTGCCATGGACAGACCCTCCCTTGAAACCCTTCCCCAATCAGAAATATTACCCCTGAAAACGTCTGTATGCTTTCCAAGATCCAATCTATCTATATAAAAATAAGTTGTCTGTCTGTCTGTGGATCAGGTGACGTCATGTTTCTGTGTCGGCTGACGTCATGTTTTCGACTGACGAAATTACAGACCGGGACATCAGAACACAAATGACGACCGGGACACCGGCACATAGGGAACATAAATGACGACCGGGACACAAGGAATGTTCGATTAGCAATCACCATCAACAAAGCACCGGGACACAAATGACGACCGGGACACAGGGAGTATAAATGACGACCAGGACATAAGTAAAAAAAAATTAAAAACTAAAAAAAAGGTAAAAACTACAAAAAAACTAAAAAGAAAAAAAAACTAAAAACTAATAAAAAATTAAAAAAGCTAAAAAGCTAAAAAAAACTAAAAAGAAAATAAAATGAAAAAGGAAAAAAAAATGAAAAATAAAGGAGAAAAACAAAACTAAAAAAAAGAAAAAAAACTAAAAAAGGTAAAAAACTAAAACCTAAAAAAAGACCCATTCAAAAACGAATGTATATACAGACCGGGACACCGGGACATGACGATCGGGACACAGGGACACAACTACAACAGGGACGCCGGGGGGCTCAGGGGGATATATAAATGACGATGGCGACACAGGGAATCGTCGATTAGCAATCACCATCAACAAAGCTCAAGGGCAATCATTAGAATCATGAGGTATAGATCTGAATACGGATTGTTTTCCCATGGACCATTATATGTTGCATGTTCAAGAGTCGTTAAACCTGACATTCTATTTATATGCACAGACAATGGGACAGCAAAGAATGTTGTATATTCATAAGTTGGCGCGTAATTAATATGGCGCGTAACGACTTACGCGCGCAGGGGGGCTTGGGGGGGCACGAAGTGCCCCCACCAACTAGGTGTTGGGGTGGCGCGAAGCGCCACCCCAACAGCTAGTCTTCTATATATATAAAAATAAGTTGTCTGTGTGTCGAGTGACGTCATGTTTGTTTGTCGACTGACGTCATGTTTGTGTGTCGACTGACGCCATAAATGTCGACTGACGAAATTACAGACCGGGACATCGGGACACAAATGACGACCGGGACATCTATATATATATAAATCTACTAGCTGTTGGAGTGGCGCTTCGCGCCACCCCAGCACCTAGTTGGTGGGGGCGCTTCGCAACCCCCTAAGCCCCCCCCCCCGCGTGTAAGTCGTTACGCGCCATATTAGTTACGCGCCATTGTAGTTGTGTCACTGTGTCCCACCTGTGAATATAGATAAAAGAGAAAAGATTTCTCTTTTCGTTATAGATATATATATATATATATATATATATATATATATATATATATATATATATATATATATATATATATATATATATATATATATATATATATATATATATATATATATATATATATATATGTATAACGTATGTTTTCAACTACGTAAAACTTGCGAATATACAACATTCTTCGATTTCCCATTGTCTGTGCATATAAATAGATTGTCAGGTTTACCGATTCTGAGATATGCAACATAAAATTGTCCATGGGAAAAACAATCCATATTCATATCTATACCTCATTATTCTAATGATTGCCCTTGGGCTTTGTTGATGGTGATTGCTAATCGAACATTCCCTGCGTCCCCGTCGTCATTTATTTATCCCCCTGTGCCCCCGGCATCCCCGTTGTAGTTGTGTCCCTGTGTCCCGGTCGTCATTTATATTTCCAGTATCCCGATCTTCATTTGTGTGCCAGTGTCCGAGTCTGTAATTTCTCTTTGAGCGTCCCGGTCGTCATTTATATTCCTATGTACCGGTCGTCATTTGTGTCCCAGTGTCCCAGTCTGTAATTTCTCTTTGAATGTCCTGGTCGTCATTTATTTTCCCTGTGTCTCGGCTTTTAGTTTTCTTTTTCTCCTTTATTTTTCAGTTTTTTCCTTTTTTTAGTTTTTTTTTCTTTTACAGTTTTTAGTTTTTTTTAGTATTTTTATTAGTTTCTAGTTTTTTTTGTAGTTTTTACCTTTTTTTTAGTTTTTTTAGTTTTTTTTCTTTTTTAGTTTTTTACCTTTTTTTTATTTTGTTTTAGTTTTTTAGTATTTTCTTTTTAGTTTTTTTGTAGTTTTTTAACTTTTTTAGTTTTTTTTTCTTCTTTTGTATTAAAGCTAAAGCCAAGGTTTGAACCTGGAACCTCTCGGACCTAGAACCTGGAACATAACGCTTTACCAACTCAGCTACTTCGGCTTGAATACATTCGTTTTGAGCAGCTTCCTCGGCTGTTGCCTTTGTAGGTTCTTCAGTCATTTTACAATTAGAAATTTCTCTTTCAACGATTTTCTTACAATTGAAAATTGGTCTTTGAACGATTTTCTTAAATACCTGTGTCCTGGTCGTCATTTATATTCCCTATGTCCCGGTCGTCATTTGTGTCCCGGTATCCCAGTCTGTAATTTCTCTTTGAGTGTCCCGGTCGTCATTTATATTCCCTCTGTCCCGGTCGTCATTTGTGTCCCGGTCTGTAATTTCTCTTTGAGTGTTTTTTCTTTTTAGTTTTTTTTTAGTTTTTACCTTTTTTTTCTTTTTTCAGTTTTATTTTTCTTCTTTATTTTTCAGCGTCACTATGAAATACATATCGCCGAACCTTTGTTTTTTTAACTATAATCTGGTAGGCAATGATGACCATATCCAAGTCAAAATCCCAAACCTAATCATCATCGCTATCATTTTCAGTTTTGATATGTTTTGACTCTCGCTGTCCATGTGGATTTTCATCTAATTGCGTGGTTTTGCGTTCTTTAGCCGCAAGCCTGTTGTCTTGCTGTTTTTGTGATTCCTCGGCACGCTTTCTTTTCTTACTTTCGCTATCAGCCAAGTTTTTTTGGCATAGATTTTTTGAGCAGCTTCCTCGGCTGTTGCCATTGTAGGTTCTTCAGTCATTTTACAATTAAACATTTTTCCTTCCACGATCTTCTTACAATTAAAAATTTGTCTTTGAACGATTTTCTTAAATACCTTTAATGACGTCATCGTCATAACAAACATGACGACAGCTAACTTCATGACGACATGACGACCTGATGACATGACGTCACTCGCACACAGACACACAGACAACTTATCTATCTATCTATATATATAAAAATAAGTTGTCTGTCTGTCTGTGGATGGATCAGGTGACGTCATGTTTGTTCGCATATGACGTCTGAATTATTTCACACTAATACAAAAGAAGAAAAAAACTAAAAAAGGTAAAAACTACAAAAAAACTAAAAAGAAAAAAAAACTAAAAAAGCTAAAAAACTAAAAAAAAACTAAAAAAAGGTAAAAATCTAATAACTAAAAAAAAACTGAAAAAAATAAAAAAGGCAAAAACTACAAAAAAATAAAAACTAATAAAAAAACTAAAAAAGCTAAAAAACTAAAAAAACTAAAAGAAACTAAAAACTAAAAAAGAAAAAAACTAAAAAAAGGAAAAAACTGAAAAATAAAAGAGAAAAAGAAAACTAAAAAAATATGAATAAATATATATAAAAATAAGTTGTTTGTGGGTTATGTCTGTCTGTCTGTCTGTCGAGTGACGTCGTGTTTGTCCGCATATGACGTCTGAATTATTTCACACTAATACAAAAGAAGAAAAAAAACTAAAAAAGGTAAAAACTACAAAAAAATCTAAAAAGAAAAAAAAACTAAAAAAGCTAAAAAACTAAAAAAAACTAAAAAAAGGTAAAAAACTAAAAAGTAAAAAAAAACTGAAAAAACTAAAAAAAGGCAAAAACTAAAAAAAAACTAAAAACTAATAAAAAAACTAAAAAAGCTAAAAAACTAAAAAAACTAAAAAAACTAAAAAAAGGTAAAAAACAAAAAAAAACTAAAAACTAAAAAAGAAAAAACTAAAAAAAAGGAAAAAACTGAAAAATAAGAGAAAAAGAAAACTAAACAAATATTAATAAATATAAATAAAAATAAGTTGTCTGTGGATCTGTGGATTGATCAGGTGACGTCATGTTTGTTCGCATATGACGTCTGAATTATTTCACACTAATACAAAAGAAGAAAAAAACTAAAAAAGGTAAAAACTACAAAAAAAACTAAAAAGAAAAAAAAACTAAAAAAGCTAAAAAACTAAAAAAAAACTAAAAAAAGGTAAAAATCTAATAACTAAAAAAAAACTGAAAAAAATAAAAAAGGCAAAAACTACAAAAAAAATAAAAACTAATAAAAAAACTAAAAAAGCTAAAAAACTAAAAAAACTAAAAAAAACTAAAAAAAGGTAAAAAACTAAAAAAAACTAAAAACTAAAAAAGAAAAAAACTAAAAAAAAGGAAAAAACTGAAAAATAAAAGAGAAAAAGAAAACTAAAAAAATATGAATAAATATATATAAAAATAAGTTGTTTGTGGGTTATGTCTGTCTGTCTGTCTGTCGAGTGACGTCGTGTTTGTCCGCATATGACGTCTGAATTATTTCACACTAATACAAAAGAAGAAAAAAAAACTAAAAAAGGTAAAAACTACAAAAAAAAATCTAAAAAGAAAAAAACCGGGATACAAATGACGACCGGGACACAGGGAATATAAATGACGACCGGGACACAGGGACACAACTACAACGGGGACACCGGGGGAAACAGGGGGATATAAATGACGACCGGGACACCGGGACAGGGAATGGTCGATTAGCAATCACCATCAACAAAGCTCAAGGGCAATCATTAGAATCATGAGGTATAGATCTGAATACAGATTGTTTTCCCATGGACCATTATATGTTGCATGTTCAAGAGTCGGTAAACCTGACAATCTATTTATATGCAAAGACAATGGGACAGCAAAGAATGTTGTATATTCGCAAGTTTTACGTAGTTAAAACCATATATATATATATATATATATATATATATATATATATATATATATATATATATATATATATATATATATATATATATATATATATACTAGCTGTTGGGGTGGCGCGAAGCGCCACCCCAACACCTAGTTGGTGGGGGCGCTTCGCGTCCCCCCCAAGCCCCCCCGCGCGCGTAAGTCGTTACGCGGTGTCCCGGTCTGTATATACATTCGTTTTTTAGTTTTGTTTTTCTCCTTTATTTTTTTCCTTTTTTTTTCTTTTTTAGTTTATTTAGATTTTTAGATTTTTTAGTTTCTTTATTAGTTTTTAGTTTTTTTTTCTTTTTAGTTTTTTTGTAGTTTTTACCTTCTTTTTAGTTTTGTTAGTTTTTTTTTTACTTATGTCCTGGTCGTCATTTATACTCCCTGTGTCCCGGTGCTTTGTTGATTGCTAATCGAACATTCCTTTTGTCCTGGTCGCTTTCTCTTTGAGTGTCGTCATTTATTTTTTTCTTTTTTAGTTCTTTTAGTTTTTACCTTTTTTAGTTTTTTTTTAGTTTTTTAGATGAAAATTTTTTTTAGTTTTTTCCTTTTTTTCTTTTTAGTTTTTTATTGGTTTTTACCTTTATTTTAGCTTATTTTTCAGTTTTTTTCCTTTTTTTTATTTTTTTTTTATTTTTTATTTTTTTTAGCTTTTTACCTTTTTTTAGTTTTTTTAGTTTTTTAGCTTTTTTACTTTTTTTATTAGTTTTTAGTTTTTTTGTAGTTTTTGCCTTTTTTTAGTTTTTTCAGTTTTTTTTTAGTTTTTTATTGGTTTTTACCTTTATTTTAGCTTATTTTTCAGTTTTTTCCTTTTTTTTAGTTTTTTTTAGTTTTTAGTTTTTTTATTTTTCAGTTTTTTCCTTTTTTTTATTTTTTATTTTTTTTAGTTTTTTACCTTTTTTTTAGTTTTTTTAGTTTTTTAGCTTTTTTACTTTTTTTATTAGTTTTTAGTTTTTTTGTAGTTTTTGCCTTTTTTTAGTTTTTTCAGTTTTTTTTTTTAGTTTTTTATTGGTTTTTACCTTTATTTTAGCTTATTTTTCAGTTTTTTCCTTTTTTTTAGTTTTTTTTAGTTTTTAGTTTTTTACCTTTTTTTAGTTTTTTTAGTTTTTTTAGTTTTTTAGCTTTTTTATTTTTTTTATTAGTTTTTAGTTTTTTTTAGCTTTTTTATTAGTTTTTAGTTTTTTTGTAGTTTTTGCCTTTTTTTAGTTTTTTTAGTTTTTTAGCTTTTTTATTTTTTTTATTAGTTTTTAGTTTTTTTTGTAGTTTTTTCTTTTTTTAGTTTTTTCAGTTTTCAGTTTTGTCACCTGATCCAGTTTTTTCAGGTGACGTCACCTGATCCACAGATCCACACACAGACAACTTATTTTTATATATCTATCTTCTATATATATAAAAATAAGTTGTCTGTGTGTGGATCAGGTGACGTCACCTGAAAAAACTGGATCAGGTGACGTCGAAACTGAAAAAACTAAAAAAAAGGCAAAAACTAAAAAAAAAAACTAAAAACTAATAAAAAAAATAAAAAAGCTAAAAAACTAAAAAAACTAAAAAAAGGCAAAAACTACAAAAAAAACTAAAAACTAATAAAAAAGCTAAAAATCTAAAAAAACTAAAAAAAAGGCAAAAACTACAAAAAAAACTAAAAACTAATAAAAAAAATAAAAAAGCTAAAAAACTAAAAAAACTAAAAAAAGGTAAAAAACTAAAAAAACTAAAAACTAAAAAATTTTAAAAAAAAAGGAAAAAACTGAAAAATAAGCTAAAATAAAGGTAAAAACCAATAAAAAACTAAAAAAACTGAAAAAACTAAAAAAAGGCAAAAACTACAAAAAAAACTAAAAACTAATAAAAAAAAGTAAAAAAGCTAAAAAACTAAAAAAAACTAAAAAAACTAAAAAAAGGTAAAAAACTAAAAAAAAAAAAAAAATAAAAAAAAAACTAAAAAAAAGGAAAAAACTGAAAAATAAGCTAAAATAAAGGTAAAAACCAATAAAAAACTAAAAAGAAAAAAAGAAAAAACTAAAAAAAATTTTCATCTAAAAAACTAAAAAAAACTAAAAAAGGTAAAAACTAAAAGAACTAAAAAAGAAAAAAATAAATGATGACACTCAAAGAGAAAGCGACCAGGACAAAAAAAAATAAAAAAAAAACTAAAAAAAAGGAAAATACTGAAAAATAAGCTAAAATAAAGGTAAAAACCAATAAAAAACTAAAAAGAAAAAAAGGAAAAAACTAAAAAAAATTTTCATCTAAAAAACTAAAAAAAACTAAAAAAGGTAAAAACTAAAAGAACTAAAAAAGAAAAAAATAAATGACGACACTCAAAGAGAAAGCGACCAGGACAAAAGGAATGTTCGATTAGCAATCAACAAAGCACCGGGACACAGGGAGTATAAATGACGACCAGGACATAAGTAAAAAAAAAAACTAACAAAACTAAAAAGAAGGTAAAAACTACAAAAAATCTAAAAAGAAAAAAAAAACTAAAAACTAATAAAAAAACTAAAAAATCTAAAAATCTAAATAAACTAAAAAAGAAAAAAAAAGGAAAAAAATAAAGGAGAAAAACAAAACTAAAAAACGAATGTATATACAGACCGGGACACCGGGATACAAATGACGACCGGGACACAGGGAATATAAATGACGACCGGGACACAGGGACACAACTACAACGGGGACACCGGGGGAAACAGGGGGGTATAAATGACGACCGGGACACCGGGACAGGGAATGGTCGATTAGCAATCACCATCAACAAAGCTCAAGGGCAATCATTAGAATCATGAGGTATAGATCTGAATACAGATTGTTTTCCCATGGACCATTATATGTTGCATGTTCAAGAGTCGGTAAACCTGACAATCTATTTATATGCAAAGACAATGGGACAGCAAAGAATGTTGTATATTCGCAAGTTTTACGTAGTTAAAACCATATATATATATATATATATATATATATATATATATATATATATATATATATATATATATATATATATATATATATATATATATATATATACTAGCTGTTGGGGTGGCGCTTTTAGTTTTTTTTAGTTTTTAGTTTTTTTGTAGTTTTTGCCTTTTTTTAGTTTTTTCAGTTTTTTTTTTAGTTTTTTATTGGTTTTTACCTTTATTTTAGCTTATTTTTCAGTTTTTTCCTTTTTTTTTAGTTTTTTTTAGTTTTTAACTTTTTTAGTTTTTTACCTTTTTTTAGTTTTTTTAGTTTTTTTAGTTTTTTAGCTTTTTTATTTTTTTTATTAGTTTTTAGTTTTTTTTTGTAGTTTTTGCCATTTTTTAGTTTTTTTAGTTTTTTAGCTTTTTTATTAGTTTTTAGTTTTTTTTGTAGTTTTTGCCTTTTTTTAGTGTTTTTCTTTTTAGTTTTTTTGTAGTTTTTACCTTCTTTTTAGTTTTGTTAGTTTTTTTTTTTACTTATGTCCTGGTCGTCATTTATACTCCCTGTGTCCCGGTGCTTTGTTGATTGCTAATCGAACATTCCTTTTGTCCTGGTCGCTTTCTCTTTGAGTGTCGTCATTTATTTTTTTATTTTTTAGTTCTTTTAGTTTTTACCTTTTTTAGTTTTTTTTAGTTTTTTAGATGAAAATTTTTTTTTAGTTTTTTCCTTTTTTTCTTTTTAGTTTTTTATTGGTTTTTACTTTTATTTTAGCTTATTTTCAGTTTTTTCCTTTTTTTTATTTTTTATTTTTTTAGTTTTTTACCTTTTTTTAGTTTTTTTAGTTTTTTAGCTTTTTTACTTTTTTTATTAGTTTTTAGTTTTTTTTGTAGTTTTTGCCTTTTTTTAGTTTTTTCAGTTTTTTTTTTAGTTTTTTATTGGTTTTTACCTTTATTTTAGCTTATTTTTCAGTTTTTTCCTTTTTTTAGTTTTTTTTAGTTTTTAGTTTTTTTTAGCTTTTTTATTAGTTTTTAGTTTTTTTGTAGTTTTTGCCTTTTTTTAGTTTTTTTAGTTTTTTAGCTTTTTTATTTTTTTATTAGTTTTTAGTTTTTTTTGTAGTTTTTTCTTTTTTTAGTTTTTTCAGTTTTCAGTTTTGTCACCTGATCCAGTTTTTTCAGGTGACGTCACCTGATCCACAGATCCACACACAGACAACTTATTTTTATATATCTACTAGCTGTTGGGGTGGCGCTTCGCGCCACCCCAACACCTAGTTGGTGGGGGCGCTTCGCGCCCCCCCCCCAAGCCCCCCCGCGCGCGTAAGTCGTTACGCGCCATATTAGTTACGCGCCATATTAGTTAGGCGCCATTGTAGTTGTGTCCCTGTGTCCCACCTGTGAATATAGATAGATTTATATATGTGTTTCAAACTACGTAAAAATTGCGAATATACAACATTCTTGGCTTTCCCATTGTCTGTCCATATACAAAGCCGTATGTACTAATAATGACGTCATATGCAAACGCTCTTTTTACAAACAAACAAACATGCATACACACAACTCGTTTTTATATAGATAGATAGATAGATA